>NW_015113900.1:235266-236785 GCF_001443285.1 Poecilia latipinna | reverse complement strand
CAGATTGAATTGCCTTGTTACTCAAAATATGCTATATAAATAAAATTACCTTACCTTACCTTACCTTACCTTATAAACCTCAATTTCTCAAGTTTCATTAAGTTTAAGCAACAGCAAATGAATCAACAGCTTCTGCGCCTTGGCCTCACTTCAGCAAAGTCCGGAAGTGGCAGAAGAGGCATACTCCCATATCTAAAATCATTACGGGGCGTTTGAGTTGACGACGACTTCACTTCTATTGGTAAATGCAACGATTCCAAAAGTTCGTTGCAGGACAATGGCACTCCTGTGCAAAACCTTCTGGTTTTCTGTACCAGGTCATATGATGGAAGTACTCCTGCTTTTTGCAGAGTCCTATTGTAAGAAAATCTTTGTCCATCTTTGTCATAAGTTTGTGCTGGTTTATGTCTTTCAGGATTGTGGAGTCCCAGCCCGGCTCCAATCCAATTTGAAAATCTCACGAAGTAACTCATTGTTAAAATTTCTAATGAATAATTATAAGAAGCAAATGAAGGAAGCTGAATGCAAATGACAGAGATCTTACATATATACATATGTATGTGTGTACAACCCCCTCTGTGACGTCATAGGACAGTTTACTTATCTAGTCACGTCACTGCGTATGTTGTAGGCCCAAGGCAGATGACGTCAGCAAGATGAATAAGACTGAAGCCCGAACGTCATGTCACGTGAGTAGGAGGCGGAAATGGGCGCTCCAACTACAGACGTATTTACGTTTTATTCATGTGTATGCTCCTAACAAACAACATAGAATTGTTTGTGAATGAAAATATAATGCCCCTTTTCCACCGGCTCTACTTCAGCAGCCCGGCTCGGCTCTATTTCGGAGTGACCGCTTTTCCAGACTCGGATTTGTAGCACGGTGCTGCCTCCTCGCGGTAGGGAGGTATAGCGCCCCACCTTTAGGCGCCATTTGGTGTGCTTCGTTACTACGCGACCTAACTCGAGTTGTTTTTCTGATATAAAAGAAGAAGCTTCTTTTGAGCTATTTTTTTATAGCCTAATTGTGATTTCTCTGAGACTTCAAGAAAATGCGCGGTGGGAGGAAAGCTGCGATTGTGTGGAGGAGCTGATCTCCGCCTTGCAGCGGGAGGAAAGCAGGTGGCTCAGACGGTGCACATGAGCCAACTAGGATTTTTGCATTAAACTACTGTAAAACTTCGTGGTAAACTGCCTCTGCAGACCATCGTGGTTCTTCGTGCAGCCTCTGAGTTGTAGGATGTCTCATCAGTGTCAGTCTTCCTGACTGCTTTACTGGCATATCGTACATAGAGAACCACTTTCACAATATTCACCAACAAAGGAAGGTCATTTAAGGTGAGAACGTTTTTTTACAGTTCTGCTGCGCTCTACTAGATTTAGGGATGTTGTGTAAGTTTTGGTTAAGGGTTGGGCTTAGGAATAGAGTAGTAAAGTGTTTCTGTGAGGCATAAATGTAGTTACTAAATGAATGTAAATCTATACAAAGTCCTAATATTGTAGGAAGACAAACTGCTGT
>NW_015113900.1:149873-230591 GCF_001443285.1 Poecilia latipinna | reverse complement strand
ACGTGATAGCGCTCGAAAAAAATTTTTTCCTGCGTGATAGCAATGCGCTTCCGTAACATAGACTGAAACAAAGCAGAGATAAATGTTGAGTTTGAACAAATAAAGCTCTAAAAAAAAAACGTGGTATATATTTGCATTCAGCCTTCTTTACTCTGATACCCTAAAATCTAGTGCAGCCAACTGTTTTCACGATCACATCATTTGAAATCAGAAGTAAACTGCATGATTTCAGAAAAACATGAGAACGTCTGTTTGTATTTTGCCACAAGCCGTGTAGTGGAGATAAATGTCCTATGATTAGATGATTGGCCTGCATTCAAAATGCTATTTGTTCCAGAAAATTAGTAATGGACCTCTTCTTCTGCATGTGGTGAGAAATGAGAGGACAGCATCATGCTGCGGGGAAGGTTTTATTTTTCAGCTAAGCGTTGACAGGGAGATGGAGAAGGGAGTAACAAAAAGGTGACAAAGCATTTTGATTAAAAACAAAAGAATTTTGAATAGAAGAACAGATCAAGGAAATTACTAACCTATCCTGGAAGAACTCCTGTCAGCTGTTCAAAAACTTTGAACAACTGACAGCTGTTCAAAGCATAATCATGTTTTAGAATGACCTAGTCAAAGTCCAGACCCAAATCGAAATGAGCACATGTGGCAAGACTTGAAATTGTATGTTTAAACATGTTTTCCATCTAGTCTGACTGAGCTTCAGTTGTTTTGCAAAGATTTATGGGCAAGAATGTGTGCGAAACCTTCTGAAAATGATTCCTGGCTGCAGTTGGCGGGTCTATAAAATATTAACAGAGGGGAATAGAATACAAACATATACTTTTGAAATTTTTATTCATGAAAGGTTGAAGTTTGCCACATGTGCTTATGTTTTACAAACTGATTATTAGTATTGAGATCCTTACCTTTGTGCTTTTGATAACATGTTATGATGTGTTGCATGTTTTTCTGTTTTTGCAGGGAAGTTAAACTAGATTGTAACATCAAAGCAGACTATTCTCTGCTTCCTTTACTTCCTTGTTGCTGGTCTCTGCAGCCGTTGTCCTACATGAGGTGTGTAACTCTTACGGCTCCATTGATCTCCATTAAGTCCTTCGAACACCGGTCACTTCCTTTTTACGCATGGGCATCATTCATTCAGGCCCCGGGGACGGGGGGGAAAAAGGCAAAAACCTGTGAGCAATATTTGCCATTCACACAGGATTAGACAGTAAAGCCAGCTTCACACCAGCAGCATGGTGTGTGGGTTGTCTGTGCATAATGTCATGATTTTCATTTTGGCTCCTCTGTTCAGAGATTACAGCACACACCGCAGCAGCATGTCGGCGTACAACACTCCTTAGGTTTGTTTAGTCATTGCCAGATTTTCGTGATTCTCTTTTATTCCTTCTGTGTTTTGCTCACCCAGTGGTTTGATCATTGTTCATGAAGAATCCCTTGGTTTTCTCAGTCTTGCTCATTAGTTTCACACACTTCAGGCATGCAACACAGCAGACTAATTGCCATGTTTTTTTTTTATTTTACCTGAACAATGAAACGAGTTGTTTTCAGTGCTAGTTTGCTTTAGCTAAAGGCGCTGTCCTCCCTGTCAACGCAGCTGCAGATGAGGGTACCCAACGCATTTCAAAACTCTGAAAGCCTTTTTTGAGAATCACTTCTATAATAAAAGCACTTCACATTTCCAAAGAAAATTGCATCAGCCTGATAAATATGCTGCAATTTTCAGACAAAATGAACAGCAGTAGTGTAAATTCTGCTGAATAATCAGACACAAACCATTTCCGACATTGTGAAACAGTTTCTCTTGCTTGATTTGCTCAGACACAGTGGAAAACATTTAGGTGCTAATTGTTATAGGAGAATTATGAAGCCAGAACATTAACACAGAACTGCTATTTATCTATTTAATGATGTAATCTTTCAGATTGCTCCAAGCAGCTGTTCATGAGCCAAATTAGCCTACTTCCACTGTGCATGACTGTCCATTAATGTGTGAGCTGCAGTTCAAATTAGTGCAGTGTTCAGACCAAAGTTATGAGTCTGACCTTGTCGGGTTTCTACTGCAAAATCTTACACCATAAGACTCGTTTAAACATGAAATGAGCACATTTAGCTGCTGTCAGATGAATGGAAAGTGGAGCTTAGATTGGAGACATTTGCAGCTTTGATAACTAGATTTGTACCAGTCAGAGATTAGTTTGACTAATGTCTGATTTTGTTAAGCACTGATTTTGGATGGCCTTTTTTCTTTTTTAAATAAGATAATTTTATTACAATCAACTCCAAGTTACAGAGCCGATTCTTTCTGGATCATTGAATTTCAAAAAGCAAAATAAAAGATATTTACTACTACTGTCTCAAGCTTATCGTCTGAAAAGACAGCTTCAGTCTGGTGCTGGATCGTTAAATCAATTATTGCAACTCTAAATGAACTTAAAGGAGCCTCATTTTCCAAATCAGTCAATAATTATTTAGAATAGAGATGAGGTCTCATGATGTGTGAGAGAGCAGTCGGGGTTACACCGCTCTGCAGAAAAACAGGCTTCAATATTACTGCTAAACAAAGACACTGTTAACACCACTGACATTTTCAGCTGCCTTGAGGATTTAATATTAGCAGATGCTAATGTACAATTAGCTCAATTGGTGCTGTCAGACTACTAACTGTAAGCATCAAGATTTTCTGTAGAGTTCAAGCTTAACTGAGATTTCTGAGGCCAGGAAACATTTCTGGATTCATGACACAAAATTAAACTGTAAAAGAACAAAATCAAGCAAAATTGCTTCATAGCTTCTTGTTATTTGTGGAAACCTTTTCCTTTGTTTAAAAGTAGCAGATTAAACACAAAGATGACATGAACACTTGATAAATGCTGTTCCTTTTTTAAATAGCTTCTTTTGGGCTTCTGTTTAAAACCCCACTAATATGTAAAATAGTTAACAGAGTCTTATTCCCTGAGTGTGACCTTCCTCATTAAAGGAAATTGTTTTTTCAGCTAAAACCTTCAAAGAGTGGGTAACATTTTTACAGATTTCAATGGGCCGATCACTGAGCAGAGTGATTCCAGAGTCAAATCTGACATGTTGATCATCAGGAAACGCTTGGTCCATTTGTGGTGAGAATAATCTTTTTGCATAAATGATTTGTCTGCAGTTGAACTCAGGTCAAAGAGCTGATTTTCAGAGGATTTGACCAGCTAAACTACGTACCTGTGGTCTATTATAACAGAACCAACTTTTACATTTATATCACCTTGCAGTTGATTTGTTCAATCTGGGCAAAGGCCAGGTTGTACATATGAATATATGGTATTGGTTTTAAATGCAACTGTTTTAAAAGTAAAACAGAGTTAAAGTTAGAGTTTCCTTCCCCAACCTTTTCTGTGCACTGCCATGCAGCTGTCTGAAAGGATGTTGCTATTTATTTCCCAGCTTACAAGAAAAACTAATTCAGATATTTAGCTAATGGTTATTCTATAAATTTTCCAGACTTCATGTTAAGTTTAAAATCATAAAATATGAATTATAAAGCAAACATTTTAGCTGTAATAACCAGTGTTTTGCTGTTTCAACAGCAGCAGCAGCAGCAGAAAAAAACTAAAAGCTTTTGTTTCTTTTCTTTATATGAAGGCTATTTGATCCTGATTAGTTTTGTTTTTACCGTGAAATCGTGGTATTTCCACTAAGGAATATCGACCCGTTTGTTTAAGATCCTCACCCTCTCCAAGGTGAAACAACTGATTTGTGAATGAATGAAACAAACAGATGTAAAGTTTGTTCAGAAGCCTTTCGACCTGTGTAGCGTCTACTCACCCATGCGGACAGAGGAGAGCAGAGGGGCCTGACTGAGGGAGAGTGGTGGCATCGTGACTAGCAGGAAGGAGAGGAAGCGTATTGACAGCAGCAGTGCTGGCAGAGCCGGCATCTTCTACTGCTCCTCATGGAGAACGGTCTGCTGGCTGCCTGCACCAACACCTGTGGGATTGGAGAGCGTGTTAGTCGACACAAAGTCCCACTCTTCCTTTAAATTGTCATCATACACCTTATCGCCACTTTGCACTGTCATATTCCGAGGTAGTGGGAGCACCTGCGCTTTCACAACCCATACAATGCACTTTCAAAGTCAGTTATGAAGATGTTTCTTGTCATATCGCACCAGCAGCCTGGTTCCCGTGCATACAGCTTGTCTAATAACAAAATACAGAACACAACTGTATTCACGTCTCCTGTGGAAAGTCGGCTGTTTAGATGTGACAGGATTCAGCCTACCAGAGGATCTCCGGAGGCTTTTCAAACAAAACATCACAACGCACGCACACACACACGTTCTGCGTATTCACACACATTTGTGTATACGCAACACAAACAGGCATGAAAACAGATCGACATACACGATAAGCGAGTACTAGAATCAGAATAATAAGTGTAAATACAAGAGCTCTGAGCTGGCTGGCTGTACAGTACACAACACTCATCCGTATCCACTAACATGGCTGCTATACCCTAACCTCGAGCCGCCAACTTCAAAACGACACACAAACACGCACAGAAGAGCACAAAGGGAGTTCAGAGGATCTCCAGTGGTGCTAAGCAACAGTCTCCAGGAATGACAAATCCTTGCTCTGACTGACAACATGACAAGGTTGTGTTGAAGAGTTGGAGAGAGGAAGAGACAGACGAAGACAGAGGAAATTGAGGGAGGGGTGTTTCTGAGCTTTACACGGTGCTGACAGACTCTTGAAACGCTGCGTTCAGGACCTCCACTTGATCCGTGTTGTTGTAAACAGCAGTCAGCTGCTGACCCTGATGAGAGGATGTACCTTCACTCTCAGATAAATCAAACGCACAGAAAATGTGGCTTCATGCTGACGTTATGGATCTAACATCCCTCCACCGTCCATCCTTGAGCTTGATGGCCACCTTCACTAGAAAATCCTTCATCTGCCATCTATCTAATCTTTGTTTGTCTACCCAAAAGGGGACACAATATTAAGATGGTGCACTGGTAAAATGAGATGAAAATGTAACTGTGTAACCAAGATGAAAGATGTTTTGTATTATGAGTACAACATGATGCTGAAAGTCCTCATAGAAGTCCAGACCTAAATCCATTTGAGAATCTATGGCAAGACTTGAAATGAGCTGTTCAAAGGCACTCTCTCTATCCATACTGTGTTAGCTTGAAAGGCAGCTGTAAGTATTTAATAGGCGCATAGTGCCATTTTATGGCAGTCAAGTAGCTATTTTACCTTCAGATGTTATGGAAATGCTGTACAGATGAAAAACTTGACAGAAAATTTGACATTGCAGTATAGCCGTATCAGACATCTTGAAACTCTGTCTCTCCAAGAACCTCCTACACTTTCCAGCACAGCCTTCAGTACATCAAACACAACAATGCTTCTCCGTGTTGTCCATTGATGTAGTTTACAATCATTCTAAGGAGTGACTTTTGTATGATAAGCTCAGCGGACTCGCAGTTCCACCAGGTGTTTGCTAATTGCTGCTGCCGCTAGTCTGGAGGAGCTGAGTGGAGGGAGTGCAGGAAAGGGATGCGCTGTGGGTCGGGGAACTCGGCTGGCTGGGGACTGAAATTCCTAGGTGCAGTTTTGCGGAAATAGCAAGCGTTAAGGTACCTCCTAATGACTGCCATGGAAACTTTAAGGATTTTGTAGACATCCAGGAATGAGTAAAAGCAACACTGATAATGTCCTTGAAGAGGGAGTTCCACAATAACATAATATGAACCTCAAAAAAAGTCAAATTTGCATAATAACCCAACTTTAAATGAATGTACAAAGAAGATATGGCAACAATGTCCCTTCTTAAGTAATTCTTACAAATGATTCCAAAACACTTGAAGTTGTAATTACATCTAAACCTCTAATTGTTTTAGCTACTTTCACTTTGTTTATCTCATTTTCAACTTTCTAAACTTTTGTATGTCACAATTATTTTAGAGGATGGTGGAAATATATCAGTGTGCTCTGTTCAGATATGACCAAAACTAAAACTTCTGGTCTAAATAATAATAAAAAGACCTAGTAATTAATTAAAAGCATAATATGTGGCCTAGTCAAATTTCAGGTCTAAATTTAACTGAGAATCTGGTGCAAACTTTGAACAGTGATGCTCACTTACAGTATTTGTGGAACGTGACAGAGTCTGAGCTGTTTTCAGTTTCTGGACATGAACATCAAAGCCCAGATGTGTCAAAGTCATTTTCATTTCAGGCCACATGAAGATCATGGATGCCATTAAAAAGCCGGTTGTGGCAACTACTTACTAATAAACAGCTTTCTTTCAGTATATTGTTTTTTATGGGAACAGTCCCAAATTACATCAACGTAAAACGGTGTTAATTTGATTTGACTGACAAAATATTTAAACACACAAAAGTTTAAAGTTTTATTCATGTTGAGTTTAGTGGGCCACATAAATGGCTACGGTGGGCCAGATTTGGCCCGTGGGCCTTCAGTTTGACACGTGTCTTAGCCCAAAAAAATCTGTAGCTATTTTCAAGGCAAAATATCTCACCTTCAATAGTAGCTGCTTCTTTCACTTTTAAAGATTCACATTATCTCCAACTCTTGCTGAACGGTGATGTTTAAACTCCACAAAAATCTATCGTTCGACTCCATCTTCTGCACCTCTGACGGGTCTCTCAAACGGTGACCAAAATGTGCGCTTCAGCACGTTTGTGATACTAATGAACACACCATCCAGTGCAGATGGCCATTCTCTCATTACGGCTTCCAGGGCTCAGAGCGAACCGAGGCAGGGCTTATGTGGAGCCATCTGTATCTGTGACACAACATAGGATAGCAGGCGCACAGTGGGAGTCATTTGCGCTTTTATTGTAATCCATACATCTTTCTCGTTTAACTCCAACGTGTTACTGTAAAGCCGCCAATAAAGGCAAATGAAAATCTTGTCGCCACATACGCAAAGCTGTCATCTCATTTGCATGTTTGTTTATTATGGTTATGCAGCGGCTGCTTATTCGGACCGCGCCACAAGATAACTGCTGTCACTTTGATGACTCTTGCTGAAGTATTCTGTTTGCTTCCCATACCAGTGGTTTCTTTCTCAATTTGCTCCCCAACAAAGTGTGTGTGTGCGTGTCTTTGTTGTGCTCGTACCTGGGTGTTTATTGCAGGGCATGCATGAGCCTGTGCCTGCCCACTGTGTGTGTGTATGTGTGTGTGTTTGTGATGGGTTATTGATCGAGCCCCAGCTGAAGTGGTGGGCCCTCAGGTGCAGTCAATCAAAACAATGGGGAGCCTATCATGGGAGCACTGCGTTTCGCAGGAGCCATCTGATTGGCTATTACCAGGAGGCAGATTGCCATGATGACGAATAAGATCCAAACTAAGGCTATGGCTTCATCAGCGACGGGATGGAATCGGTGCTATTTCATTGTTATTGAGAGCTATTGACAGCATTAGACAGAGAGGATTAGAGTATCTTTACTCCCAGGAGAGAAAGACAACGGGTGGAAGGTGGAAGGAGATGGAAAGCTGTGAAAGAAGTCGGTAGGTGGGAAAAAAAGACGAAGCAGAGGGAATGGGGTTGCGCCGATGAGGGAATAAAAGAACAAAATTGAATATAGAGAGAAGAGATTGGAAAGTGTCTGCAGAAAGAGACGCAGAGCCACAAAGAGACAGCAGTGGTGAAAAAGTACATTTACCCAGGGACTGAGAGAGGGGGAAATTTAAAGCACTTTCACTTCAGTTCGGTGCTTTTAATTACATGTCAATAAACAGCATTTTCGCCACAATTCAAAAGAAATTGCACATTTAATTCAGCTGCAAAAATCACACATCTTTTTAATTTATTTTCTATATTTCCCCGTGTTAGTTTCAACTAATTAAAAACAGCAGTCAGTTCCTGTCTGCGTCATTCCGAACGTTATTTGCATTGCAAGCAACCGGAAGTCAGATTCTACCTCATCACTGCTCTTTGAAGCTCAAATCGATTTACTTCCTTCTGCGAATAAAAGAAAGAAACATGATTGAAATCTAGGAAGCTCAAGAACTGAAGGTTTAAGAGCAAAAACAAACCCCTTTGCATCAGGGAACAACAGAAGGAGGTGATCTGATCGTATGAGTCATGTTTTGTTTTACATCATGTGGAAGGCTGCACTCGTGTTTACCTGGGAAAGAAAAAAAATGGGAGCGCAGTGCATCGTAGGAAGAAGGCAAGCCTGTGGAAGCAGTAACATCTGAACATTTTTCTGCAGAGAGGTCTTATGCCTCGATGTTCATGGGGAATTTTACTCTGACATTAACTTGAGAAAGTACACATTTGCCTAGAACCACAAATAAATATCTGCATTTTTATTCAACCTCCCTGGGCCAATACTTTCCAAACCAACTTTTGCTTTAAAAAAAAAAAAAAGCAATGTCTTTTGGGATTTGTCTCTACCAGCTTTGAATATCAGGATAATTTTTTCCCCTATTTTCTTTGTAAATAGCTCAAGCCCAGTCATTAGACAGAGAGAGAACAGCAACAAACCCAAGCCCAGCACAGACTTGGATTTGGGTCCAGACTTTGACTGGGTTGTTCCAACACATAAATATGATTTGATCAACACTGCTGCGTCGTAACTCTGCCTCTGTGTTTTGGATGCTTTCACAGAGTCTGACGTCTTTTGGAGTTTCCAACACGTTTTCTTCAAGCATTATCTAGTATTTAGCCCCAACAAACTTTCATGTCTCTTCTAAAGAAAATCATCCTGAACTATGCAGCCATCACCACTGTGCTTCCAGGTGGATGTTTTTGTGATATACAGTTCTCTAAAATGTGTGCAAAAACATTTAACGTTGACCTCCTGTGAAGAGGGAATCTTCTTCGTCGTGTGTGCGACTTGTAGTTATCCTGTCAACAGATTACTTCTGAGCCGTCTCCTTTCCATAGTAAATAAATAGTTGTGCTGTGATCTTACCATTTAAAGATGATGGATTGAACGGTGCTGCTTTAGACATTAAAAGCTTGAGATATTGTTTATAGCCAAACCCTGCTTTCAACATCTCCATAAATTTAGCCCCTCAGCGTTCTGTTTAACAACGTAAATCCATGCAACGCCAAGGACTTAAATGTTCTGCAACACTCTCAAAAGTTGAAAAGTACGCTGCTGTCGAAGTGAAGAGAGGGAGGCTACCACAGCATTAGACAGATGGCTAGCGTTGTTACCGCCACCAGCATATTACTGTTGTTATTACAGTTATTATCACAATTTTCTGAGGTCACTGGGTGTTCCTGCTTTTATTAGCAATTTGGTGTGGATTAACCAGGATGAAGCTTTTTTCCTCATCAATCTGAGGCCGAGCGGTCGCGGCAGGGGCCGGAGAGTCAGGTTCACCGGTTTTAATTATTTAACAGAACTGGAAAAGCTACATAAAACATGTCCACATGCAAAAAAGAAAAAAAAAAAGAAAATCCAAAGCAAAGCTAGTCTTAGAATTGATTATTGTCTTAGGAAAGTTTTACCAGGTTCCTATGGGTACCCCCTTTGACAAATCTGGCCATGAAATTCTAGGCAATTCTGAGCACTTCTTCCATCACTGCAGATGAGCGAAAGAAAATAAGGAGCTGAAAAGTCCCAGAATGAGGTGGGGGAATTGAGAGAGCCAGATAGAGTCGAAACGAAGTCGAGCACAAATGGTGAGACACTATTGCCGTGTTCAATTTGCTAGGACTGTGTATCTGGCTGGCATACAAGCGCTGTTGTGGCGGCGGTACATGGCTGAGTCCCTGTCGCTGTCGGGTGTCAGTCTGCGGGGAGCTGGAGCAGCAAGAGGCCCGACCAGACTTGTCTGAGCTGCACAGAAGAAGAAAAAACTGGTTCCTAGCCTCCCTCGTTTTCTTTCATTCTGCACCCTGCTGCATGTCACCCTGTGCACTGGCACCACCGAGACACACAGAGAAGCTTAACGCATAAATATTCTGTGGGTGTGCATGTGTGCGTGTGTGTGTGTGTGTGGGTGGGTGCTTGCACGTGTGTGTGCAGAACAGAACAGTGAGGACAGAGTGTATGAAAAGGGACATTCACGCGCTGTAGATTCAGCTGTTTGGTGTGTGCATTCATCTTGAAGCATATTTGTGTGTTTACTGATTTGCCCGTGTGTGTGTGTGTGTGTGTGTGTGTGTGTGCGCGAGCGTGTGTGTGCGCACTCGAGAATTGGCAGCTTGCTCCCAGTGTCTGTTGTGTCTATTATGAAAAAGAAAGCCGTAAAATCTGAAATCTTAATTACCTAAAGGGGAGCATGTGGGGAGGAAGGGGTGGGAGGCTGGTTCATGATGTTGGGAGGGTTACATTGGAGGCAGGAAAAGGAAGGAATGCGATCTCCCCACTGACCCCCAGGGCAGACGGAGAGAGGATGAAGAGAGACGGAGGCAGAGGAAGTGGGATGAGCCGGGGAGGAGCAGAAAATAAAACTCAGATGGAGAAAAGAAGCTTCAGGCTATATAAGGAAAAAAAAAATATCTTTTTGTTTTCCGCCCCTCCTGCCTTATTGTATGAAACAAAGAAATCTAACAGTCATCATAATGGAAGGATGAATCATTTCTATAATTGAATTTGTAAGTGGAACAGCTTCAGTGGCTTTGGGTTTCAGGAGACTGTATGGAGCGACCATCGGGGGAACACAAGCGTTATTTTGCTCATTCTCACAATTAACCGGCCCTGCTGAGTACAGGGCGACACTGCAGCAGAAAAGGGGCCGCCGTCCCTGAATGAGTCTGGTTAAGTCATTTTGGAGCATTTGTTAGCCTTCCCCAGACAGTATTGATGAGCTGGGAGGTCGGCCCGAGTGTGTAAGTATGTTTGTGCTCATGCAGTGGAAAAATTCAACTCTCCCCCTCCTTTGACTCCCGACATTTGGCTACTTGAGAGGATTAAGCTTTTGCTGCTTTGTGTCTGCTTCTAATATCAAAAGAGCCGCACATATTTTTGTTCATTTTGACTCAGCATTTTGAGTCTGCAGTCATTTGGGTTCCTTTATTCCCTTTTCTCATCGTCTGACTTACTTTCCTGCTCCAACCCTATTGCTTTCTGTATTTTCCACCTAATCTGCATGTTCTGTTTTATTCTTCAGCTGTTCAGTTTGATGCATCCATCTTAGAAAGTCAAGACTTTATGGTGAAGCCTTGCATTTTTGAGAAATATTGGAACCTGTAAGCAGGTACTCAAATTTTTAATTTCCACTCTTGACATTTCTCACCTTACCAGAAAATGTTTGAGACAGGTCTATTTCATTTAGGCTTCATAAAGTGCCTTTCTAAAATATTCAGACTTTTTCCAACATATGAACTGAGGACTTTATGAGATGAGATGCGAAAATCTGTCAACATTTTTTCTCAATACATCTCTGAAAATATTTTTGGTTAATATACATCTAGGTCAAAATTGAAAGACATTTGGTTTAATATTGAACATCTTATTGATCTCCAGAATTGATCTCAGAAGTTTCTGAGTCTTTTAAATGTAGACTTGTTTTAGTCAAGAATGGGTCCCACAAAGAAAAGTCTGACTTATGCCTTTCTAGCTAAGCGTCTGGCAAGATCACCATGTGTGCATACAATTTATGATATCTGGCTTTAACAACACATTATTTGGTTTTTGTGTTATTTTATTTACCGTCATCTTTCTTATCCAAATTAAACAGTTTTCTTTATCTGCTTCTACAACATTTTGCAAGCAGGTGTGTCCTCTCTCTGTAAAACTGTTTGGATAATTTCAATTCTCGCTGCATAACTGACATTTATCACGTGGCAACAAAGCTGAACTTTAACTCTGATGCCATCGCAGACATGTCTTGGTGTCAGGGTACAAACGGTCGAACCGGACGGCCTAACGACTTAAAATGCATGTTCTCATTTACATATTTACGCATATTTTTGCCATTATTCCCAGTTTCCACAGCTTTAGAAATGGGAAAAAAATGAAGTTATATCACAATGTTGCGTCAAATGAAGCAGTCGCTGAGTTTTGGTTTATATATTCTCACATCTTTGCAGACTACTTTGAAGACATTTTAAATATTAAGTCAAAGTTTTAATTTTTAGACCCGTTTATATTTGTTGGGTCTAAAACTAACGTACATTAGTTGAAATCATCACTATGAATAAACATATTACTTTCCCCAGTTTGAACAAAGTCTCGCTCTCTGAGTGTAAATCAGCTCGAAGCTTTTAGAGAAATCATTTCCAGTATCACCAACTTCCCATCAACTCTGACCAGCATTCCTGTCCAGCTGAAGAAAAGCATCCCACCAGCATGATGCTGCCACCACCATGTTTAATAAAGATAATGCAGGCTTCACACAGTCTTCATTCTCTTGGATTTTAATTAGAGACAATGTTTTCACTTCAGATAAACACAACAGTTTAAAATTATCCCAATGCAAAGAAAAGGACAATAAATAAATAAAATATAAAATGTTTAAATAAAACAAAAGTGCCAGAAAATTGTCTGGATCCTCCAGATATCCTTCAAATAAAGAAAACACTGAATAAAATGCGACTATCATGAAGGGAGAAGGGAGATCATATTTAATACAAACAATTAAACAAACCTGTTTCGATATTTGCTTTTTATATAGAGAAAATAAAAACCCAGATAAAAGAAAAAGACACAGTTTAACAAATAAATAAATAAATCTTTATAACATTTCTTATTTCGGATAATATTATAGCCAATAATGTTAATAGCTTCTAATGTGTCTAATGATATTGCTCAAGAACTTCAGCAATATCTAAAGAAATGTTAAAAACTCTGCTTAGTGACGACTAAAAGCATCATTTTAAGATTTGAGACATTTATTTCAAAATTATTATTTTTCTTTCTCCTAACAAGCTCATGCAGAGCCAGAGCAATCACTATGATTTTATTCTCCATTAGCCATGGATTCCCACTGGACTTCAAGCCTCCAGCGAAACTTGGGCAAAAAGGAGACTGTGACGCTACCAGGCAGGTGGTCATAATGTAATGCCAGATCAGTGGAGAACCTCAAATACTAATCCCTCAATTTATATTTTCCTTGTGATTAATTTGGCAAAAAAAAAAAGGGGGACAGTGCAAATGAGAATGAATAGGAATAACTGTGAAGAGCAAATCTAATATTATGACAGCTTTGCTTTCTGCAAATGATTAATTAACATTCTTAGATTCATAATTAAGCAAACAAGCCCAAAACAGCAATATTTGCTTGCTTGAGCTACTCAAATATAATTTTCCTCCGAGGGAAAATACTATAAAGACAAATGGAAAGATGTCACCTTGGTGGCTGAAAATGGCATCAAGTTTCTGTTTTATTTTTTTTTTTTTTCATCACTTTGTTTCCTGAACAATTTCTTGATGATTAGTCTTCCCTTCAGACTAATCAAGAAGCTCTCTGTATGTTTTCTCAGTTCCTCTGACTTGTCCTCGCTCAGCAGGGCTGCAGACACTTTGAAGTCTCACTCTCACCTCCTTCCTCCCTCTCCGCTTTGTCTCCTCTTCTTCAGCCTCTATCCATTCTGACTTTACTTCAGGAACACTGTATAGCCCTGTCTCTTCGCTGACCTCTCTCTTCCCTCTCAGGATCTTCGCTCTCAGCGCTCTCTTCAATCTCGACAGCCCACTTTCTCCGCCACAGGCCCCCCCACCGCCACCTCGCCGTCCGCCCCCTCTGTTCATTGAACATGGATAAATTCTGCCCAGTATTCTCCTTGACAAAGAGGCCCTCAGTCTGTGACACAGGCTGCTCGGGGAACCACCGTTCTCCTGCGACACTGTCACATCTGAGTACGTCAGGCTCAAACGTACACACCAGCTCCAACAATCTGCATGAGCTCTCCAAGAAGCAGCAAAGAACATTGTGTTTGTGTGTGTGTGTGTGTGTGTGTGTGTGTGTGCGTGCGTGCGTGCGTGCGTGCGTGCTGGTATGCAAGCAGGCCGTTTTGTTTTCTCAAAGTCTCCGCATCCCGGTGCACGGCTGCGTGTGATTTGTTTGAACATGCCAGCAGCGAGTTTGCATTTCAGCCTTGCTGCATGCATATGTACCACCCGCTGTTCAGGCAGTGAGTCTGCATATGTGTGTGTGTGTGTGAGCGGAGTGGAGGTGGAGCATGGCTCTCGGTTTATTCCTTTCCCCGGGAACTGTTTAAAAAAGGAGAGCTGTTTATCGTCTGTGGCCGTCGATGCACTTGTTGCAGCTGCGGCTGACGTCAGCGCAGCAGTTTAATCACAATTAGCAGGCCATCCTTGAACTCGTTCGCCTCGCGGCTTGATTGGAGATTGAAAATTTGCGTTCTGTACAAAGCCTTGGAAATGCAGCAGTGACATTATTACACACGGCACTGGAAAGAGAGCAATGTCTGAGCAGGAATGGAGGGTTGTCAGTAAGAATCAGTGTTTCACATGAACGCTACTCCAGATACATCCCTTTCTTTTTAAGTACTAAATGAATGGCAAACTTGGTTCTGATATTAATGAGGTAATTAGGCACTGAAGATTAAAATATGCAGATTTAATTTTTAATCATTGAGCTTTATTCATGTTCAAGGATAATATCCTAATGAATAAAGCCAAACTTAAAGTTTCCTCAATTTACTTTTAAGCATCTATTTTAGTTTGAGAAAAAAAAAAAATTACTTTATTGAGATAATTGCTTGCCTGTCTTCAAACACTTTCCTAAAGCTGCTAACATTTAAGGACATCTTAAATTTACTGTGGTGACATTAAACGGCGTTATATTTCAGAGTAAATTTATGCTGTAAAGTCCAAACTCAGGACACAGTTCAAACAATTTCTTGTAGAAAATGCCAATACAAAAGTTTATTTTATTTCCTCTTGCTGTGGATAAAATGAATGTTTCCCCTCCTTCACTTCTAGCCTAGCAGTAAAAACAGAAGGCCTGTGCCTTAATCATTAAAGCTGAAATGATCCATTCGAGGATCTGTTTGCACCATGTGTGCGTGTAGTCCCATCCAGATGCCATTAAGCACAAATAAAGCAACTGATTTTTATAGCTTTATTTGAACCGTCTTTCTTTGATAAACTTACCGATGAATATAGGAAAATAAACAGAGTAGATTGTCCTCGAATTACCTATTAAGCCACAAAATATTATTTAAGGAGTACGTAATTATTTTTGAGAAATAGGATCTCCATTCTAATATGCCACTTTTCCGTCCAACTATTTCCTTCTGTTTTTGCAATTAGACCCCAGAAACAAAATAGGTTTCTGTACACTGCAGCTTTTGTGGGAATCCAGGTGTGTCCAAAAGCTGCATGTGAAAACAACATAAAAAGAGAAGCAAACAGATGTTAAAAACTGGCAGAGCTCAACAGCAAAGTTCTGTACGCCAAAGCAGAACGATGATGCCAATGTGGATGTAAAAAAAAAAAAAACTATGGTGCATTTTAAGTCATTTCAGAAGGTTTCCTTCATAAAAGTTTGATACACAAATGTGATTTAGTTCAGCTGAGAGTTGTGAATGTAAGATTTCTTAAGAGGTAAAGTATTAAAATGAACTAGTTCTAATAGACATGAGCAGAGTATGAATTTGTTCTTGTGAAAGCTGAATATTGCCGCCATTTAGAAGGTTTCACTAAAAACTTCAGAGGCATAATTCATAAAAAAAAAAACTAGACGAATCAAATAAAGGAACAAGAACAAAACTATCACTTTTTTTAAGTTTTAGTATGACTAATACACATCTAGTATTCTAGAGAAACCAAAGCACTTGAAAATCAGTTTGAAATTCAGTTATGATTATTTTAATTTTAGACAGACCCCCTGCCTCTGCAGACAGGGGAGACAACTGTTCAACATCGAGTGCAGCGTAATCAAGCAAACAAAATACACTCTGATTGAAATTATCAGCATGGTTCATTCCGCTGAGTGGTACGCACACAGTAAGATGTTTGGATGCAATCTTTTTATTTAACCTTTGCACCACAGCAACCTGCAGGCACTCAGCTGACTTCAGCACACCTGTAGAGTCAGAGAACTAAGCGTGCAAACCAGGAGAGACGGTCTTTTCTTAAAAAGTTGACAAAGTCTTGGTGAAACATCTGATATGCAGGAGGGGAAACAAACACAAAAGCTCTCCTCTGTATGGTTCAGTGTTGTAGCTCCATTAGGTCTGGGGAAAATATTTTTGGATAACTTGAACTCTTTAGTCTGAGAAAAAACAGCAATGACCTCAGGAAACAAAACCTGAATGCCAGGGAAAAAAAAATAAAACATTTTCCTTCAAGTACATAAATATCCCTCATCCAGATGGTTGGTTACCATCTGGGCTGGTTGGTGCAACAAACACACAAACTATAATTCTCCAGCACATATGAGCTCCATTAATCCTGCACTTGTAGGTCTGTGAGTCCGAAGTCTAACACTAAAAACTTTTAGTTAAAAGCCTAGTAGTTCAGTTAATAGGAACATAAATGATCAACGTCCTATCGCCAGAGGGAACATGTAAACTCCACAAAAGGAAAGCGATACCTGATATTTAAAGCCACGACTTTGTTACTGTGAGCAACTGTGAAACTCCACATTTTAATGATTTACAGCTATTTGGTAAAACCAGAACCAAAAAACAAAAAGAACAAAAAAAAAAAAAAAACAAGTGCAGACAGATAGAGGTTTAAACTCGGTGCAGATAGAGGACTGATATCCATCTATACATCAATTTATGAAAATACTCAAAGAGATAATAGAGATGACTGTAAGTGGATGTACTATATGCTGTTAAGCATGGAGAAAGAAAATGAGAAAGAGAAAGATTAATGTGTAAGATATCATAATAGTTATTGGGTGAGAAGCAGCAGAAACCCTGGACAGGTCACCTCCAATCCATCACAGGGCAGCGCAGAGAAACACAGGAGGCAACTATTTATACACCTGAGGGCAATTTAGAGAAATCAGTTAAAGGAAAATGCTTGTCCCTGGCCTGGGAGAGGAAGCTAAAGTACCTGGAGAAATGCCAAATATGCACTGGAGGAAAATACAGCTGAAACCACCTCGTTGCATAAACCAACACTTTTTTTTTCTCTCCGTCTGACATTAATTAAGACTAAACTTCCCCTATTTTAAGCCAGTTAGGATTACTGAAATTATTTCTATTTCCCAGCTTATCTATGTTCTTCAAATGAAGAAGTTGACATACTTCTCTCTCAATATTTGGTAGAACAACCTTGCAAGCTGAAGGATTTCAATCAAACATCATGTGATGCGTATCGTTCTACAAGCTTCTCTCAATGGTTTACTGGTATTTTGGCCTATTCCTCCTCTCTCGCAAAGCTGAATACGGTTTGTAAGCCACCTTTCTTCCACTCAGTTTCATCTCTTTCTACAATGGCAAAACCATTGTAGAAAGTCACAGCTCAGGAAAAACCACTCCTGAACACTGAAACAATTTGCAACTCATTTGGTGGTATGATTACGGTCATGGTCCAGCTGGAAACCCTATTTGTGTCCATGATTTGACTTAGTGATGTCAGAAGACATCGTATCATCTGTTGTGTCAAGACGACCAATCCCTGCAGCAGGAAGGAGTTCTCAACCATGCAAACTGTTCCCTTTTGCAAATGCAATGATGCTCATCATAGACAAACACTTCAGCTTTAGTTTCATGAAGGTTTAATCTCTACTAAACTTTAATCTGGGCTTTTTTGTTTCTTTTGGAGCAATGACTTCTTCCTCTCAGTGGCCTTTCAGCCCATGTTAGTACAGAATTAGTTTTATTGTAAATAATGATTTTCTCATCAGATTCGATCAACATCTTTACGAGCCGTTTTGCTTTCTCTCTAGGGTTGGGAGCACGTTTCTGTGGAGCATTCGTGTTCTAACCGTGGATGTGCGAGATCTCCCCAAGTTCTCCGCAATTAAGCAAGAGCATTTGGTTAATTAGCCATAAAACTGTAATTAGGTTTTAGTGGAGTGCATGGCAGTTTTTACACTGTTTATGGTTCCTATTCATAAACTCATGACTTGTCAGGGTGTAACCTACATTAAACTTATTGATGAATCCTCCTGAGACCCTAAAAGAACTACTACTGGATGAAACTGGGCTTAAAATTGCAAGTATTAAAGTTCAAATGCAAAGTTAAAATGATGTGTGGTTCTAATTTAGATGTAAATTAGCATTGACATAGCCTACTTTTATGCAATGTATGTCTTATGATTTAAATTTTCTGTAACTTTTAGCAGTTTTTTTGCTCTTTTGTAGTCTTTTCCTTTCTCCTAACAAGCTCATGCAGAGCCAGCCAACCGAAAAGCGGGGCTGTCTCACTGAATCGCTTTTCCAGAGTTTTATTCTGATTGTTTTGTGCTTTTTCTGCTTCCTTAAAGTATTTTCTCCTGTGCGAGTAGTTGTTTTGTGTCTTCTTTGAGATTTCTGCACGCCCACAGAGAAATCTGCATGCCACATAGTTTTGATTCAGCTCAACTCGAACTGATGCAGTGTCACCAGGGTTTCCTCGCATTAGCATCTGCTCTCAGGATTTTCATCACTTCTATCGCCATTCAGCAAAGGAAATTTCATTAAATTATGGGAAGCGTTTCACAGACAGAAGTTGTGTTTGTTTGATCGTTCAAAGCCCAGACACACAAACATTTGTACGGCTGCCTGGAGAATTTAGTTTTTTCGAATGAGAACCCATTTACAGCGAACATGAAATGGAAAACGGAAGCAGCCCGGCGACATGCGGTGAGACCGACAAAGGTCTGCGAGTTTGCCTTTGCACCACAACAGTTCTGTGATGAACTGATGAACCGCATCCACACAGCTCTCCCACTTGGACACCCACGCGCCACACTCACACGCAAATACACACACACACTCACAGAAAGCAGATAAACAGAGATTCACACAAACATTTCCAACATATTTGCCTTCATGCACACATAAACACAAACACGTATACACCGGGTGGGGATTAAATGACTAAGATGGCATTTGTTCTTTATGCGTCTCTCCACCCCTTCCTCTCTCTCTTTCTCTCTCTCATTGTCAGGTTTTGCTGCCGTGGCAACAGAGTTAAAGATGAGAGGAGGAGGAAGAAGTGGGAGTAGGGAGGAGTGTGAGGGAGACGGAGAGGAGCTGGTGATGGAACAGGTAAAAGAGAGATCAGAAAGTCAGAACCCGCTGCTTGTGTGAAGTGGAGCTGTGTCACTGCAGCAGCTGTTGCCCATATTTGTGTGGTTTATTTTTTATCTTCTAATGAGAGACCAAAACAAAAAGAGTGTGTGTGTTTTTGCAGTGTTGCCTGGATCAACTGCTGCTCATTGCACCTGATTTCAAAGTGTGTGTGCGCTGCATGATTGCAACAGATCTCCATCTCAGTTGAGTAGAATGTTACCAAGTGTTATTTATTTCAGAAATTCAATTGTTCAATTCGATTTTGTTGATATATTTCAAACGGATGACGAGTAATGATTTTTTTTTCTAATTACCAACAAAAAATTTTTAGTACAAAAAATGTGAGAAAGACCACAAAGCAGCTACTGACAACCTACAGAACGAGCTGTTATCAAGTATATTAAAGGAAAATTAAGTGGAAGGAAACAGAGTAGTAAAAAAATGATGGGCTACCAACTGACATGCTGCTATCTTGAGTATAAAATAGGGCAATGCTAGAGTTTGGGGATGATCTACCAAACACAGACGTGTCCAGGATGTTAAATACAATTGTTGCGCTATTTGTGTCAGGCCACTGCTGAACCAGATAGATCAATGGAAACATATTTCCTGGACCAAGGATTAAAAGGTTTGGCCTGTTGCTCAGGTCCAAAAGTCATTTTTGTCAGATCAAAGTAAATTCTGCATTTCATGAGGAAATCAAATACCTGGAGTCTGGAGGAAAAATGGAAAGGCACAGAGTCCAAGTTACTTGAGATCCAGTGGGAAGTTTCCACAGTCAGTGATGATTTGAGGAGTTGTGTCATCTGCTGTTGTTGGTTTACTGTGTTTATCAAGTCCAAAGTCACAGCAGCTGTTTTTAGTCTCTCGGATCTGCAAGTGGCGCAAAACATGGAGCATGGGACACGCGCACAAAGCCTCCAAACAAGCTTAGCGGCATTCACAACGAGAAAACAACAAAAGTGAGCAACAGAGCAGTTTTGTATGGTGTGCGTGACATGTTTGGGGTCGTAGGTCAGGTTAGAGGTTGGGCTAACTACTGAGCATTTTCACAAAAGATGCTTTTTTGCTCTCCACGTGAGTATGGAGGGCAAACTCTTTTCAATTCTGTGGAGCATGTTTAAGAATACTTTTAAAATGTGTGAATGCAATTTTTCCCATTGAAAAAATCTTCAACCTCCCTAAAATATTCTGGGTTTCATTTGCAGTCAGCTATAGTAATTAAAATGAGAAGAAATAAACATTTGAAATGTGTTAGTATCTGCATGAGTGACTAAGTTTTCAATGATATTCAAATTCACCAACATGCACCTGTCCCAATGCATTTTTCTTCTCCTCCCTCTAATTTGGGATCAGTTCATGCAGTTGTGCTTCTTTTTTGTTAACATGGGGTCGGTAGAAGAGAAAAAATAAAGAAGAAAGAAATGCAGGGAAAAACGGAGCAAGTGAGCGTCTTCAGCATTTTTGTCTCTTTAGCTTACATGTGGGGCTTCTGGTTTGTGTTTTCATCTGTACTAATTTGCTCCGCAGAAAGCATCATGCTCAAATCTGGTTTGTTTTCAGCTGCTCCGGGCGAGAGACAGATTCTCTCCGACTTGCACTCTTCTGACTCGCCTCAACAACTGCAAAGAATTCACTTGCATCAACGCAAAATAACATTTTAGTAAAAAAAAAAAAATAAAAAAAAAAGTAGGGCAAACCAATGTTCTAATTCAGAAAAAGAATGGATGTGCTTCCTTACAGAGATGAATATTACATGCAGAATTCCAGGGCTGGTTGGAAATCCTGTTAAAAATCAATATCTTTCATCATGTCTTTAGACTATTACTACTGAGTCTTTGATTAAATACATATTAGAAAGAAAGCAGGAGAGATTTTCTTTCCATGGAGGAAAAGAGAAATGGTGCCAGAATTTGTAATAAAAGAACTGGGCTTGAATCATCTGTGGGAAAAAAAAGTGAGTTTTATCATTACTGCAGAATTTCAGATGGATAGTTAGGCACAGTCATGGTATCCTCCAAGAAAAGGTCCATCTGTAACACTGGAGTAATCGCTGGGGGAAAAAAAGTAAATCAGCGATTGCAACGACACAATATTTAGAGCCATTTGAAAAATAAAATAAACATTTAAACTTCCTACCTCAATCAAAACTTTTTCCTCCCCAATATACTTTCTTAATAACCTCCTAAACATTTTAATTAAACACCAGATAGTTCCTACAGAATATAATTGGGTTTTTTAATGGCAAATGTGCAGGGTTCTCTACTGACTGCCTCCTATGGAAGATGGATGAATATTGGACAGACAATTAAACCTGGAAACACAAATATTCCCCAGACTTATCCAGATGTGGAATACACCCAAATCAAACTCCGTATTTTTTTTACAGACTAAGAACCCTAAATGTGATAATCTTGCCTCATCTTACTACACACTTCCCTGTTTGAAAGGCTGCCTTGGGATAAAGACATGAAAAATACGTTCTTAGTTTTGAGTCTGTTGCTAAAATAGCTGAGAGCCGTTCTTTGTTGCCGCTGCCAGATGGTGAATGTAAGCCATGAATAATGCCATGCAAGTCTAGAAGCCGCCGATCTGTGTTGACTCACAGGCAACCCAAAGTCTGAGTATTTGTAGGTATTAGTGGACTTGGCCTTCATGTTCTTATTGTTTCAGCATAACCTTATAACCAAATATGGTATCCGGAAATAGGAAGAATAAATAAATAAATACTTTGCAGTAATGCAAAAAATTAGCTTCTTATATTGTGCACATGCACAGCCGTGGTTACAGATAAAAGAGGAAAAATTGTGAGTGGCTGCCTGGTGGCTGTATTAGATTAAATAACGGAGCACATTTTTAAGGGCAATTTCATTAAAGAAGAAAAAGAACAGAACCATCAATTTATAAAAGGTCACAGAAGTGACAGTATAAAACAATAAAGCCCCAAGGGATCTTTTTTCCATTTGGTCTTATGTTGGAGAAAAACATGGCAATGAACTGAGCTTGTGACCTTGGTTGATGTCACTCCCTTTGTTTTGTCTTTTGTACGTCTTCATTCAAAACCAAGCACACATGCCGGCTTTGAAGCACAGGGTTATGTAAGATATTAGATTCTACACTGCTTCTTAAATCTGACTTTACAAGCCTCTAAACCTATAAATACACGTACATTTGTAGGTGTAATCCTCAAAATCCTTCCTAAGGCGACTGAAAACCAGAAGTTCCCAATTTTGCTGCAACTGTATTCAAATTGGAAGTTTAATTTACGGGTATTTATGTTATGCAAATTGCCTGAAGACGGTGTGTGCAATTCTTATTGATATTAGCCGTACTGAGCTGTTCAAGTAGCTGTAATAAATATTAATCAGATCAGATTAGTCATTTAATTACGTGTTTAGATTCCCTGGTCTAACTAGAGGCTAATGGTTGATATTCATCAGAATTTTACTCCCTCTGAAAGTATTTAACACTTAGCCTGCATACGTGACATTACTTCTCAAGATGTTCTGGTTTGGATGATTCGAGCCTGAAACTGATCTTCTCCACTCAATAGGAAACATCACTTCATAAGTGATCTAAGAACTGACTCCAGAGGGAAGGGATGGGAGCGGAGAGGCGTCGAGATCCAGTAAAAATAGTTAAAAAGTGGCAGTGTCTGGGCTTTTTCCAAAACTTGTCTTTCTTTGCATAAAATGCTTTTATATGTGTATCCATCTGTGTTAAGCCCATTTCCAACAGGACTGCTTCCAAATTGTTTTCAAATGCCCGGAGGATCTTCTTCTGCTCTGTACTTTTCAGGCTGAGTGAACAAACCTATAAGGATGTCGGATGGGATAAAAGAGGAAAGTGAGGACCTTGATTGCTGCAAAGTTTCCCGAGAGATTAAGTGTATTTTCTTGAACGATCACTGTATGCATCAAAACAATAAACTGCTTTTTTCAAACAGGGCATAGAATATATTTAATAAAACTCAATGACTGTAACAAGAAATGTGTCATCTACTAGTTTGTGGCCTGACAGCCCATTGCTGTCACTGTCATGCAAAAAAGCTAAACAGTAAAAAAAAAGCCAAGTTCCCAAATGTGAGGAGTTAAACTCCAGTGGAAAAAGTCTGCATATGATTTCTAGATGAGGTTAAAGATCGAGGAGAAAACACAAATGAGCGAATCCCCTTTATTAAATTTGATTGCAATTTCCAAGCTGTTTGCTTGCTATTGTTTGTTCCATAAAACCCTGTTTTGTCTGCTGCACATGTTTTTGGATGAAGGGTATATACTCACCAGTCTGCTACTTTAGTTTTAGTTTGTTTTTTTCTTTTTTCCATTCTCAATAATGGTCTGATGATCTAGGGAAGAAAGTCAGATGCTTTACACACAACAGGTGGTCTGTTAATTAATTATTAGCTGAACTGATCAGAAAGTACATCAGAGTCCCTCCCTGTATGAGACACTTCAAGCATTTGAGTAAATCTTCATCAATCCTGCTACGCAGACAGAGCATCTGCCCAGCATATCATCATTTAGAGTAACTATAGTCTCATTCACAAAACGGTTCCTTCATCATAAAACCAGGAAAAACTCGTTTTTCTCTAACCTGCCTCATAAAACACAAACCAAGATGAAGATATTGGGCTCATATCAAAAATCAAGTTGGTATCAAAGAAGCAAAGGAGGCATTTTAAAGAGTTCATCAAGCTCAATATGAAGGATTAAAGTTAAACAGGTGTCAAAAAAGACCTAAAAAGTTGAGTTTTGCACAGACCATCAGTAATTGCTGCATCATTAAATCCAACAGCACATCATTTTTTTAAAATGCCTTACACTGCCATTGCAATGTCAGCGTACACAATATTCATATTATCAAGGACTGTTTGGAATGCACTAATTGTTTGCTGATATATGCCAAGTGTCAAAGGTTCATCCTTTGCATGCTAACAGGACAATCAGGGGATTGGATGGAGTGTAACTGCAAAAGCTGTGAATACCTGACTCGGATTACAACACCCAAGATGTTTACGGGTCACAGAAAGTGTTGTGCATAAAGTTGGCAAAAAAATAAATAAAAAATAGGCTGGAAATATGCAAGTTTATCACAACCAATATCCTCATTATATTTTTACCAGTAAGTTCTGCCCAACTAATTTTCTGTTCTTTGCCTTGACATTTGAGGAGAAATTTCATAAAATCCATAACAGTGGGGAAGATGTGTGGTATTTATTATGTCTCTAAATTACTCAAGTATAACACTTATTGAAGCATTATGTTCATACACCATTCACATGCGACAGGGATATACACACAAAAAGAACAAAAGTGCAGAAAAGTGAGACAGTCAGAAACTTTCATGCTAACACCAGAGCACCAAGATCTACTCCCAAATAGATGTACCTTAACCTAAACGTACCTTGCTTTGCTCAAAATCGAAATTCAATCGATCCATCCATCTTCCAAACGTTCTAACCTGTTTAGGGTCGAAGTGAGGCGGGAACCTATCCTGCAAGCCATCAGGGAAATCAGGATTCAACCCTGAACAGACGCTTTGACAAAACCTCCAGAATTCTGCACAAGGAAAAACCGACTTCAACTTGATGTAGATCTTCATGCACTGAGGCAATTTTGCCAACCGCCACTGCACCCTGCAATCATGTGACACGGGAGAATTTTTTTTTTTTTTTTTAAGTATACCGTCATGGTGTTTCTCTTGCTGTAGTAGAAACTAATGTCATATAGTTGACCTTGTTCAACTTAACATTTTAAAATTTCAATTTAAAGAGAATGGAAGACATCACTGTATTGTGTGTTTTCATCTTAATTTTGTGACTCTTCTGCTATCTCTTCTTGCATCAACATTTCATTCAAAACAATTTAGGAATAATCAGGAAAGGAAGAAAGTATCACTGCAATATCTTCCAAGCAGAACGTTGATATTGCATGTTTTCAACATCATTATTTACAGTGTTGCAACAGGCCTGTCAGCTAAAGTTGCTCCACACAAACAAATGCCTTTTAATCTTTAATGAACTGAAGCAGTGCTGTAACAAAAAGGTTGGCCAGAAGGCTTTCACAATGATCTGGAAGAGTGATTGGGTTAAAACAGAAGATGATTACCTCGAGTTATTGCTGCCAGAGCTGATTCTAAAATCTAATCAATCACGGGCTGCACTTAATTGTTCACACTAGCTCTGCATATTGTTTAGCTTTTGCTAAATTAACAATTAGGAAATGCAATGTGCCATATGTTGCTTAACAAAGTTTTGAATTAAAATAATTTTACCAACTATTGGGGCAAGATTGATTTTGTTTTTGTTTTTTTAATATTATCCCTTACTAAAATATTTGAACCTCTTGAGCTTTTTATTTTTTATAAAATTACAACTACCAACACAAAGTAGTGTGTAAGTAAAAGAAAAATTATACATGGTTTTCAATGTAATTTTCTCTAAATAGCCTCAGAAGTTCATTAGAGAAAATTAGTGAACAAGCATAACAAAGACCAAAGCACACACAGATTGCAAACCCTCCAAGAGACGACTGTCCACCAAAACTGAGAATTGCACATTTGGACAAAGACAGCAGTGATTAGGGAAGCAGTGAAGAGGTTCTGAGAATCTGTTGTCATACTAACAACCACGATAAAAACATTCCCTTTATGACAAAGTGGAATGAAGAAAATCATAACAGTCATGCTTACAGCAGTATGTTGCTTGTAAAAGACAGCAAGCGCAGGCAAAACAGTGCTCTGGTCAGATGAGAGCAAACCTTAACTTTCTGGGCTACAATCAAATTACCATGTGACACTACACATCACTCTGAACACCATGCATTCATTATAGTGATGCATGGTGGTGGCAGCACTATGCTGCAGGTTTGTTTTTCAGCATGGAAGCTGTTCAAAATTGATGAAAATATTATTGGATGTAAATTTAGTACAATATGGAGGGAAATCTGCTAGGTGCTGCAAACGACTTGAGTTTAGCACAAAGGTTTACACTTATCTGAAGAGAGGTGGCTGGATGTATTGGTTTAGTGCAGTGGTTCTTAACTTGGGTTCGATCGAATCCCAGGGGTTCGATGAGTCGGTCTCAGGGGTTCGGCGGAGCCTCTGCCGCGGAGGTAAAGACACACTGTGTAAAGTCATGATGGCGCCCCGCTTTGCCATCACTTGCTGCAGAGGATCACGTTACATTGCTGAGCCAATCAGAGCTGAGGAGGAGCACTGATTGAAGGAGCTCCACTCTCAGCATGGATTTGAACTTGTATCTTTAATTACTTAAACAAAGCTCACCATTTTTACCAAATTTTGTAGCTTTCGGTGTGCTTCTAAATCTGCTCCTTAGTCGCATCTTTTCGGGGTTGGTACTGCCTCTAGTGGCGTGGGGGTGGTAACACAACTAATATAATTACATTACTAAATCAGAATACCACAAAGTCTTATTTATTATTATTTCATTCTCTTAAGAATGTAGAGCTAATTAAATGATCTAAACAAGACCTTGAAGTGATTCCAGTTTCTCTCGATGGCCAACCTGTTGAAACTGTGGCTAATTTTAAATAACTTGGGTTGTTCCTGGACAGTCAGCTCAACTTTGCTGAAAACACTGACTGTATTTTGAAGAACTATTCTCAGAGACTCTACCTTTTAATTAGACTTAGTGATCATGGGATGACCCAACTAGATTCTAGTTGAGTCACCAACTAGACTCTAGTTGGGTCACCCCTATGTCTTGAATTTGGGGGGAAAAAAATCAAATTTTATTTATCACTACAGAAGGGTTCAGTGAATGTGCATATGAAACTGGTGGGTTCGGTACCTCAAAAAAGGTTAAGAACCACTGGTTTAGGGTAACACAAATTATTTTACGTGGCAGTATATGCCTTTAGGTAGACACATCCAGCATATTTTAAGCAAAGTGAACTTACATTTTAATATAATTTTTATACCATCATACAAAAGGATTCTTTGCACAGTTGGGTGAGCTTTAGAGTCCAGCATTGCAGAACGTAATAAAACACCAGATGATCAAAAAGTTTCTCACAGATTCTGAATGGCTTTCAGGGCTTTGATTTCAACTCCAGGTCAATATTTAATGTTCCTCCTAGGCAGGAAAAAATGATGCCTGTCCAGTCCACCTCAACAACCCAATTTAGCTTAGCAGAAAGACTGGATTACAGCAGCAGAGACAGTAATTATAATAACACAAAGAGTCACAGTGGATATTTGTAAGGGCATGTTGTGCTTTTGTATGGGCACATGTTTCTGTGGCCATAATGCAACCTTCACAAGGTTAATTGAGTAATTCAGGTTGCCTTTCACTGGTCAAACACTGCTGCACTGCATTCTGCTTGGCTTTTTCATGCTAAATTGCTGGTTATCCCTCTGCCAGCTCTATGCTAATATGTGACAACATATGCTAAAAGAAAAAGTCTGTGTGAATATTTATGCAACAGCACCATGTTTGATGCAGAATTAGCATTTGTTTGCTCCATTGTTCAGTAAATTTGTCCCAGGCACTGGTGAATAAATGTATAATGTATTTAGTTAGCCCATGGTACATTAGCCTTAGAAGTTCCACGACTTACTACAGAATTACAAATACCCACATTCATTATTTACACGGCTTACAACTAGCAGCTCAAATTAGAATCACTCATTCATGTTAGCTAATCTAGGTCAGGTTTATCTTAATTATTCATGACAAAATGTGTGTTTATTCAATTGCTTATTTATCTGAACTGCTATTTGTAGAGTACCGCCAGTGTCTGTGTTTTCCCCCCGTTTGCGTGTATAACTTCAATGAGAATAATTTAGAACAAGGAGTTTTGACGACAAAAGTGATATAATGTGTGGTGTGACATGTTGCAGAAACAATGTGATGTAATGTTAATGCCAAACAGCTGCACAGCGGGAAGGGAGGTAATACGCACGTGCGGTTTTGATTCTAATGATACAGCGCACCGGTTTGGGCAGGGATAATGTGATCACTGCAGGTGTTGGCAAGCAGCATACGAGCCACTCTTGGGGTTTATTTACACACAGAGCTGTACTTCTAATGGTGCACAGCCTGGACACAAATGTCACCGGTTCTCTCCAGATCAGCCTCATGTAGGAAGATGTTCTTCTGCTGTCAGAGGCTGCATTCAACTCTGCTACCATTGCAAGTATGTTCAGATTCTGCCCCAGAGAAATAAACCCACTCTCTGTTTCTCATAATAATCCATACGAGTGGACACACAACTCAACAAAACAGCGTTATGGCCAAAGGAAATGAGGTACTTTTAATTGAATTGCCTATATTAGCATTTTAACTGCAGTGCATGTCTCAATCTGTGCTCATACTGCTCTCTGTGCTGCAGTGGCTTTTTTTTTTCCCAGGAGTGCAGCAGAGAATATGGAACAAATAAATTTGTTTTGTGGTTTTCAAAATAGCTTTTATGATATCCTGCCTGTCTGAGATAAATGCAAAACAAAACCCGGCAGGAAAGAACGGTCCCCGCAGCTTCTGTACTTATTCATCAGCTTTTGACTTGAGACCAGAGATGCAACGGTGCAAACATCTTTGTGATGACCGAGTGCAGATATTTCACAGTTAGCAATGTTATGTTTTTGCTATTAATTGATGTTAAACAGCTTTTTAGAATCATATAATGAAATATTTGTGAGCACAAACAGCAGCCCAGGCAATCACATTGTCAGGATCGGTGGTTTGTTTTGTTATTTTTGGAAGCCTGCTGCTTCCCACTTCCTCCACCAGATGCCGCCTAGGAGCAGAGCCCCTGGAGAAGCATGTGGTCGAACCCAGGGACACACCTGTGGCGCATTACCCAACTGAGGCTGGGGATATTTAAGAAGCGGCGAGCTGACACTTCCTTGCCTGAGTGTTTGTTTACCTCGGTTTACCTGGATCCCTCCGGGGTTTTTCTGAGAAAAGAGTTCCGTGGATCGTTTTCCAGGGCCGCCACCAGCCGCCAGCTCGTTCCTCCACTCAGCCTGACCTACCTGTCCGCCCTCCAACGGTTCGTTGCCTCTCCACGCCACCCCTGGGTTCTCTGCTTCCAAGAGAACTCCTGTCTGCTCCTAAGTAAGCCGTCTTCCCCCCTCAGTACAAATATTCATCCACCTCTCTGGATTCGCTGATGCTAACCGCTTACTCTCGTTGACAGTGGCTGTACTGATTATCCCGTCCAGATTCCTGCTCCGTGTTTTTTCCCCAACCCTTTCCCCTTTTCAATAAACTTCATTATTGTTTTTGCACACGCGTCTCCTGATTGTGTTCGTGCATGTGGGTGCGTAAACTGGAACCCAACATGACACACATGGCAGCAACTAAATGCATTTAGCAAGTTGGCGTGCTAATCGCCGGTCGCCCAACTTCAAATTGAGCAACAGAAAGTAAAAAGAAAAAAAAAAGTTTGTTAAAGTAACTTCAAATGTCTCAAACTGTTGATCTACTAACAATCTCATACACAACCATCTGTCAGGGTACAGAAAGTGTAATATTTCAGTTAATTGACAAGTACTTCAATTATTGATTCAAACTCTTATCCGGAATGAAGTGAATGACTTCACCTCCATCCTGTTGAGCTCACTGGGGTGAAACAGGAGATTTGTTTCGTCTGTGCAGCCAAGAAATCTGCATCAATGAAGCAACACTATGATCAATAGGAACTTAAATCTCAAAGAAACATTTCCAATAACTTGTTGAATCTCTTCCACTATAAGAAACGAGGCACTTATTACTGAAAAAAAATGGTGTCGACCTGATCCTGGCGAGGTGCATCTAAAAAAGGGTCTGATTATTTCTGCATCCATCACGGTGCACCCAGCATTACGACGGAAAGGTTTTGACAATTACAGTCTGCAGTAACACACAACATGTTTCTGTAACTATTAGTCTAAAAGTGGGGAGAATACTGTGAATTGTTTTAATCAGCTTTGAAATGTGTTATTTGGGAAATCATAACACTTAAATTGTGCTTCAGGCTCTTTTCATCAAGCTTCACAGGTAGTTGTCTCAGTTCATCTGCTGCGTCAACGTGTGTTTTTTAAAATAGACGCTTACTGAACTGCTTCAGGCAAAAACTCTCAATATGTTTGCTGTCCTTTCGACTATAAGAAAATCGTCAGCAACGATTCCCCCTGGTTGAAGGAATACTACATGGGAAGTTGTGTAACTTTTGGCTGTTATACTTCGAAGGAAATTTGCTTTGGCTGGTTTAAAGTCTTCAAAATCTGAATTCTCACAAGAAAAATCTCAGAAGTCAATTTAAAAGAAAAGTGAAAGAGTAAATTCAAAACCAAAATCGGACAGCGAAGCAAAGCCTGACGCAAATAAGACTGCTCAAACTATTAGGTGGAGATTTTTTTCAAAGACTTTTCTGGTTTTGCCAACTAAGCAAAGCCCTTCGCATCACATGCATATCAAATGTACCGATGTTTGCACTTTTTATCATGACTTGGTGAGAATTTTCACTTTACACTCCTTTTGTTACCTGGTTAGTTTTACGATTCTATGATTATATCTGTGTTTTTAAGCAGCTATGCTTCTGAGAGTTGCCAATACTGCCAATACAGTGACCTAAGTTACAACATGGAATGTTAAGTAAAAATTAATACTTTTAGTTATTAATAATTTGTTCAGGAGCTTTATTTTGAATTGCAGATGAGAGCAGAGGGCAAATGGAAAACCAAAAAACTTTTACAAAAACTGACACGTGGGCAGAAAAACCAAACTTTTACTCATGTACAAGGAGCTTCACTTCAAAATATTTTTACTCAAGCAGAGGCAAAAAGTAACTGACAAAGACATTTTACAAAAAGAAAAAAAAATATTTCATAAAATAACTACTTAATTACTGAATTACTAATTTAAAGCGCAAACAATGCAAACAGAGATAAAAATATAAATAAATGCAAATTTAGCAAATAAGGAAAAATAAGTAACACTGATGCAAAATAAAAAATTCAGGCACAAAAACATGCATATCCAAATCTTCATCAAATGAAACTTCTGACACCAGTACTTACAGCAGGTCATTTCTACTAGAACAGAGCAAAATACTTCCATTAATAAACGTTTTATGTGTCTTCACTTGACCTCCAATTAACACAGCAGGCTCAGCAGAGAAAACAAAATTACAAAAATAAAGTCTCACTTCCTTTTACACAGATAAATAAATAGCCAAATGAAAAGTCAAACCAATCACCTAAAATGATATAGAGGGAGCCATTAAAAATCATAACCATTTTATTCCGAATTGAAAGATTGAGTTCCAAAACTGTTCACCTAAGAGGAAGAATGGCATAAAATAAAAATAAAAAACGCACAATGTTTGGCTAAATAGTTGTCAAACGCAACCTCTCATGTTGCCGCCGCTTGCCGCAGCAGTTTTCACTCCCCCTCCCTGGTGGTTCTCCACATTGACAGGTGAGTTATTGGTAGGACGCTGCTTAAACTAGCCAACCTGTCCGTCTGTTCCCCATCCCCCTGCTTCCCAACCACTTGTACATTCAGGGTCATCCATTGCTGTGCCGGTCTGCCAAATGTGCGATCAATACTCCCCCTCCGTCCGCACGCTCATATGTGATTGAAGGCAAAGAAGGCATGTTGGAGGGTGACAGGGGAAGGGGAAAAGGTTGGACAGAGGGAAGTGTTTGTAATGGGGTGAGTTGGGCTTCAGGAGATGCAGGTGAGAGAACAGAGGAAGAGAAAGCAAAGAGAAGCGTAATACCATAATACGCAGAAATATAGTGAGTGTGGGAGTACGAGATGCAGGACAGGAGTGTCAGAGCAGAGGAGAGATGGAAAGTGGAGTGTGCACGAGTGTTTGTGTATGAGAGAGACAAATGGAGAGAGTTTGTGGGTGGATGAGAAGCGTGCTATATATAATGGCAGAGGTTCAGGAATAGATCAGAGTGATTGTGTTTTGTGATTATCTAACACTGCAAACAGTTGAAACGACCAGCTGACATCAAAGACCGCACACGAATAAATACCCTAAATACACACTCATTGACACAAACATGCAGGAAGAGAAAGTAGGCAAAGAAAGAAACAATAAAAAGAAAAAGAAAAAGCTGGCACAGCAACCTTCATCTTCATGGTAAACTAAGCTAACTCTCCATTAAGAGCTGGTGTCATCTGGTCGGCATTGATAACACAACTCGCTCACAAACACAAAAACTTTTAGACTGTGTTACGAGGACGTCTCACACATGAAACGACTCATTAGAATATAGAAACACATCCAAGTCACCATGCTCTTCTCCTGTTACACACACACACACACACACACACACAACAAAAATGCCAGGAGACAAACACTTGTGGGAGTGCCAGTTTTCAATAATTACACAAACATATGAGAAAACCTCAGACTAAACACAGCTCAGTTTAACACTTAACACTCAGTTTACATGTTGCTAGACACTCCACCTTCAATTTGGAAAACCTTCAGTTTCTGTCATTACTTATATAACTGAAAGTACAAATACTGAAAAGAAATATTGAATGTTCTTGGACCTATCTAAGAATAACTGGAGCACGGACAATAAATATGTCAAGGAACCATTTATGTAGCTTGTTTCTACATCGGAAATATATCAAAGTCTCAAATCTTGGTATGAATCAACAAAGGGATGTTTTCAGCAAATTTTATTTGACAAAAGTTGTTTGTACGTTAGATTTCTGAACAACTCCACAAGTATAAGTATTTTTCTTTCCTTTCAAGTCTTGGAAAAAAAAAAGATAATCGTTTTGGCCTCCTGAGTGGCAGAAATTGCACACATTCTTTCTGATGAATGGAAAGGAAGCATAGTTCAACAGCTTGTCAAGGTGTTTAAGTGATTACCAGTGAAGAATGTAGCATGAAAATTTTCAGATGTTTATGGATCACACAAAACACAAAAACAGTGTTCAACAGGTGCAGAAGATATCGGCATGTTAAAAACAACAACAACTAAGGTGTCTGCAATGCCATTCAATCACTGCAGTTAAGAGTGATGCATTTTAAAAAGTTGCTCAATTGAGTGTTTTTCTCTTCTGAAAGCTCTGAGAATTTTAACAACCCATAAACACACCAAAAACACTTTTTCATAAGACACTTCTCCTGCCCCAACACCCATCCTATCTTAGCCACATCACATCTGCAAGATCTCTGCTATGTTGCAAGTTTTGCCTCCAGCAAAAACTAAGCAAGTGCATCGTACCAGTTTTGACCAATGAGGTGCAATAACTCAGCTTGCTGAGCGTTTCACGATAAATAGTTTAAGGGTACAGATGCAAAAGCAGATTATTTCATAAACAGAATAACAATGAGTATGTATTTTTAAAATAAAGAACGTAGCTCACAAATAAAATCCTTTAAGGGAGGATATATCCATATTGAAAAGCTTTACTTTTTCTTTGACAAGACCTTCCAGCAAGCAGCTCTCACTTACTTCTCGTCCTTTGAATTCTTGCTGTAGGGGAATCAAAATGTTTTTGCTTGAGAGTGATTACAAGGTTTTACGCCTGTAGATTAAACTATTACAGTGTGTAAATTTATAATATGTTGCACTGTGTCACTCATAGGATATTCTGTGACATGCCTTTCTTAATCCGCAGTGTTTATTATGTTGAGCAAACCTTTGCAAATGTAACAGCTTTCAATCTTCAAACCAGAGGATCGAATAACTCTGGAAAGGCTTTCCACAAGAATCAGGAGTGCTAATATTTGACCAGAAGCATTTTTCTCAGACTCAGATTCTGGACAAGAAATCTTGAACCTTGGTCGCCACTCTTATGCTTCCCAAAGGTTTCGGTAAGACAGTGAAGTTATTTTGCATCTGTCCTCTTCCCTGGAAATGTCATCCTCAAACTATTCTCCCAAAAGGGTTAAAAGAAGGAAACTGTCCAAAGTTCCTTGGTATTCTGCAGCATTTCAGCTCAATGAGGTGAAAACCAAATTCGAACCAGATTCCCCCTCCGACACCAAACCTTAAACATGATACAGTCAGGAAAGGGCCTTTCTCGAGGCAAATGTCACAGCCCAACTTGATAAACGAATCGTCAGATAGTCAGAGAACATGACTTCACTGCTCTAGGGTATCGATAAGTATAGCACTTACATAGAGAGTAGATAAGTGCTGCGTCAAACTTTTCATTGAACTTGGTGGTATAAGGTAGATCTTTCATAGAAACACATTCAATGAAGCTGTTATTGAGCAAATCTAAAAGCCATAGAAAGATTGGTGTATAATTATGGACTTTGCCTCAGCACTTTAACCTCACTGTGTCATCATATGTGGTTTACTAAGCTGTTGTACTTCCAAATTCCTTTCACTGTGTCGTAAAACCACAGTATTCAACTATTGACTGCTGAATATTGAGTAATTAGGAAATTTTATGTCCAGACTTCTTCATGGCATCAAGGTACTACGCTGCAATTTATTGAGCTCATCAAGGGACCAGGCCTTTGCCAATGTTTGAAGAAGTAGTTTGAATGCCTAGGTGATTAAATTTTATAACTCTCTGGCCATAGAAGTGAGTGAAACAACTGAATTCAACAATTTGGAGGAGTGACCTATTCTAAGTTTGTATCTGAATGTCTTTAGCTACACTTTAGAAATCTCTGCACAGAATAGCCGGGTGTATTTCCTCCGGAGATGATGAAGAGTAGAGCGACAGAGTTCAGAGGGAAAGCTGCAGCCAGATCGCAGGAAAAACACTCTCTTCTTCACACACACAGATCAAATAACAAAAGCCACCAATCATTTTGGGTCTCCTTCCCAAGCTCTGGCATCCAGAAATTTCTGAGCGGCAAGATGGATACAGAGGTGGTCCGGTTTTAATCCAGCATAGAGCAGGCAGCACACTGCACACAGCCAAGGTGATCCCTGCCAGCCATTTTGCCCTGCTCTTAGTATTCATTTTCCAGGCGATCAAACTTGCTGCCAGAAGCTGGAAAGTGTGTGTGTGCAAGTGTGTGTGTGTGTGTGTGAGAGAGCGAGAGTATTAATGCCCTGCCACAAATTGAGCATGTGTGAAAGTGGGCAAGCGTTAACAAACCTGTGGGTGCCAGTTTGCAGAGGTGGGCTTAACACCCTCCAAGTCCGACACAAAACAAAACTGCTAGTGTGTACTGTATGTGGGTGAACGTGTGCTCAATAACAAATTTTCTAACATGTGTGAATTGTGCAGCGGGGCTGATTAGGAGCAGGGGAAAGCGCCAGAACAGGCCAGAGGCCAGCAGACCCGGCTCCCAGTGCACAGCCAGGGGAGTAAACAGGGATGCTACAGCTTCCTGGTGGGGAAGGATAAGAGCAAGAGGGGAAACACAGGAAGTAATGAGAGGGGTAAAAACAAAGGAACCGGCAAAGAGAAGGTGGATGAGCGGAAGAAGAAGGGTTGAGGAGACAAAACGAAAAGCGTGGCAACAGGATGAGGGGAAAAGAGGAGAATGAGAAAGGATTGATAAGTACAATGGTAAGCAGAAAAGGATGAGATAGGGGATGAAAAATGTGTTGAGGTGGAGAGTAAAACAGAAGAATAGGAGGAAAGCAACTGAGCAGAATGCAATGAAGGAAGGCAAAATGGCTGCAGGGAGACCGAGCACCCGGCCAAATACGGTCATCAGAACCCTGCTCCGTCCTACTTTCAATAATGGCACCACAAGTGCCAGGGTGATTCAGGAAAAACCATATATGGTCAACAGGCTGCAGCATTGATTCCTGTCTCTTTGATGTGCTGCGCAGGAATGAGTGATTTAGGACTTGGGCATAAGATAAACAAACAAAGCCCCACGGCACAATTACATCCAACAGACACTCAGTTATTCCCTTTCTTTCACGGTCTGATGGCTGACATGATGACCCTGCCTGTGATGAACAAAGAGGGATGCCTCAGGGCATTATGAGGATGGCTGAACAGGTTGTGAACATGTTGTATCTGCCCACCTAGGTTTCTGCTTGAGCCTGACCACACACACATATTGCCATTCTGCAATATTCTCACTCCTCAAACTTTTTCACATTTTGTCAAACTACAACTGCAAACCTTAATACGTTTTCTTGTGACTTTATTTTACAGACCAACACAAAGTAACTGTGAAGTGGAAGTTATTTAAAACCTTTTGAAAAGTGAGACGCGCATTCTTAGTCAGTACTTTGTAGAATCACCTTCCACAATTGAAGTAATTTTGCTACAAGCTCAGAATTGCAAAAAAACTGAAATGTTTGCACTTTATGTTTTGACAAACTGTTTTATTGTAGATGTGGGTGCATGTTTAGACTCTCATCTTCCTAGAAAGTTAACTTTCACCTCAACTTTAAGTCATTAGCCCTTCAACAGGTTTTCTTCCAGGACTGGCCGGTATTTAGTTTCATACATCTTGCAATCAGCTCTGGCCCTAATAAAAGAAAAGAATCCCCACAGCATGTGCCGAGGGCAATCAGCAGTATCTGTCTTTTGCCACACTCTGCAATTTGTTTGTATGCCGATAAAATTGAATTTTTGTCTCATCAGACCAGAAAACATCTGTTAACATGTTTGTTGTGCTTCCTAAATAGCTTGTGGCAACCTACAAAAATGACTTTCTGTGCTTTTCTTTCAACAACAGCTTTCTTCTGCAGAGTTCTGATTTAACAACTTTCCAATTAATCGGTTCTCCCACCTGAGTTGTGGATGTCTCCAGTTCCTCCAGAGTTACGATGGACCTCTTCCTTCTCCTCTGAAAAACGGTCTGATTGCCTGTCCAGCCAGTTTAGGTGGTATTGGTGGGTTTACAGTTGCACAGTACTATTTTAATTCTTTGATGATGGATTGAATATTGCTCTGTGAGCTGTTCCAAGCTTTTATAACCTAACTGCTTTAAATTTCCCTCATGTGTTGCTCTGTCTTTATGATCTGGCTTGTTCACTCATGTTTACTAACGAACTTTCAACGGGTTCATAGAACAGCTGAATTTTTATTGAGAATAAATTGCACAGATGTTTACAAATTAGGTGAGTTTTTATGGCATGAATGTTTACTTACTCTTTGTTGAAAAGTATCAGAGTAAAAATGGGACTGAACACGAAACGATATGCGTCACAAATGCTTTTTGTTCTTTTTAAAATTACAAGCTGCATTATGTTGTCATTTGCCATAAAATCCAAATACCAAAAGTTTTTTGGTTGCAATGTGCATGTGTGCATCTTCATTCCACACAGGCTTCAGAAAATTCCTCAAGGTTAAAGCTGTATAGACTGCAGCTCCCACCGAACAGTCCACGCAGTCGGGTCATCAACGTTCAGCTGCAACATCTGTGCACATGGCCAGCAATCAAGAACACACAAAAACACAGATCGACCAAGGGCATCCCTGCTAGTAGCTCTCCTCCTGTTGTTATTAATGTCCTTTTGAGGCTTTCTGCAGCCTGGGAAGTGAAGGCAGAGCTCTCAGACAAACAATGCTGTCACTGCCGTGCTGTAAGCACCGTTTCTCTTTCTAATCATTCTGACTTGTAATTAGATTCCAGAAACTACTCCAAAACCGTTTCTGCCATGTCCAGAAGACCAAGGCACATCAACACCACAGCGGTGGATTCATCTCATCTATTTCAGTTGTGATACACAGGGTCTTGTTGCTATGAATTGCCATCATTGACCAACAGGTCTTCACACAGCAGATTAGTAGAGCTGAAATAAAGTAACTAACTATATTTGACTTCCGGAAACTTTGTCCGTCTCTTCTTGCCTCCCTGTTAGAAGTAATAGAACCAATCGCAGCCTAACAGCTGCAGAAACAATTATAATGACTGCCACACTACACCATGAAGACTGTCAAAGCTGTAAATGTCTAGAAAAAATATGGCTGCAAGGTGTGACGTCTCTAAACACACCAAAGCGAACTGCCTTTACCCTGCACCATAATACAGACCCATAAAGGGAGGTGTCACTCTGACTATCAGTGAAGTGAACAAGTCGTAAACGATCCCATCACAAAGGCCTGAAGGCTAAAACAATAGATCACAAACTATATGATCAGAGGCAGCCAGAATAGTTGACCAAACAAAGTCACAAAATTTATTATTACCACAGTTCAGCACAGTGAGCGTTCATTTCTTGTGAAACATGATATATACACCCACGATTTGTCTGCCACTGTAAACACTCGCACAACAAAAGAAGTGGTGTACACAGTACGTTTGTGATACGCAGCAGATTACATGACGTTAATGATTCTGCATTTACAAATTGTTCCTTTGAGAATTAAACAAATCATGTAGCAACAAATGTGAGAATAGTCTCTTAGTACTTCAAGGATTTCTTCAGCATGTTGCTTCGTTTGTGCTCCTCTTCACAGATACATTCATCCATCAGCAGCTGAGGCATCTGAGGGTGCTAAACACACAAAACCCGTTTAGTCTGCTTCGATGAAACTCTAGTTTGTTTGCCTGGAAAAGTCTGGTGGGTTTTTGTTGATGCAGAACAAAAGGCAAACCCTGGTTCACCTAAAACTCAAGATCTCCGTTCGATTGAAGAGAACCCTGGAGCTGTTCGAATACATATGTGATTGTTAAGCAAGATTGCTCTAAAAGCAGGAAGCACCGGGCATTCTGGGTAAATTAAACCAAAACAGACCTCTGTCTCCAGTGCTAGAGGGAGAAATGGTTTGTGGTCTTTCGTCAAAGACAAAAGAGAAATCCTACAACTGCTAAAATTTAATTTTTGTTTATATTTAGTGACTATGGAAGTTGCACTCATGTATTTTTCAGAGGTTTCGTTTAATTCAGAAGTTCTTAGTGCAGTACCACCACAAGTGAGGGGGTGAAGAAAGTTTTCAAATGTTTTGGTTTGAAAATATAACAAAATGTTGAACCGGACTATCAGATGTGAAAACATTGCCAACACTCTTCAACTCATAAAGGGGGAACCAAAGTTTTTCCCAGGCCAAAAAGAAATATCTGGTCTCTCCAACAAGGTTTGAACACAGTGTGAAGGATCAATAGATTTACTTCGATTCTCCCAGGGATGACAGAGCTCATTCAATATCTCAACGACTGAATTAAGGCTTCCTACCCAAGAAAGGAAGAGAACCAAAGCAGCTGAAACTAGATTCTTGAGTCATTAAGCATATCTTATGACTAAAGATAAGGGTTGTGTCAAAGCAGCAAATGTCTCAACCCTTTCTTAACTACAACAGACTGGAGCATCTTCTGCATTAAAGCCTATGAGCTTTCCACTCAGGTGCTAACTGCCCCAGTGCACACTAAAAGTCGTGGCTTTACCAACAGAACCATATTATCTGCACAAAGCCAAAATGAGACTGAGTTTCTAAACAGCACACCCTACTCTCCATTATAATGCTTTGAGATCCTGTCTGTGAACACCAAAACCTGCACTGGAACCACGCTCAACTGTCAGCCATTAATGTGGACGCATTCTCGCTCTGGTAATACAAAGAACTGGATAACTCATAAAAGCCAAGCAAGTTCCCCATACTCCCTTCAAAATGCATGAAGGGACTCAGATGAAAACCTTTAAAGATCTACAAAACATTTGGACTCAAGAACCAAACCATCTCACCGTTACACACCAGTAAAGACATGGTCTCTTGTTCCACAGCCACGGTGAAATCCACTTTGTTCCACCTGAATCTGAGGTTTAACAAATAGTCAGAGACTACAGTAGCAATGAATCCTCTTAGCGTTACAGTACTCCTTAACCTTCAGGGAAATTGTTGTTTAACATCTCAACTCTGACAGCTAAACAGCTTATCACAGCATACACAAGACAAAAATAGTTCTCTGCATGCCATGTTAGAATGACGTGCTTTCGCTTAAAGTCCTGCTGAGAAGGGAAAATTACAGACCCACTGAAGAAATAAGAATATAGGACTTGGAAGTTAGCATTTACATGTTTGGTGTATCCTAGCAACTGATACATAAAATCTAAAATCTAAACTGTTTATCAGAAAAATTTTGGGAGGGGGGGTGGAAATGGAGAAATAAAAATGTTCATGTTCTTTAGACCTAGATAAATTTGCCTTTTCAATACTCCTCAGTGGTAGGAAGCTAAATATTAGTCCTTCATTCAGACAAGTGGCCAAGACAAATGAGCCTCATGTAAATAAAAATAGACAGATTTATGCACCCTGACACAGAACAATACGCAACTTAGGGTTTAGCTTATTTCAGGTGTACATGTGGCAGGAGAAAATTGGAAAATTTCAAATTGCAATACTGAGTCACAGTTGGTCAGATCAAATTTATCCAAAATCTGTGTTAAACATGCAAAGGAAGGGAAAATAACCAGAACACAAACAGAGGAAAAAAAAAAAAAAAAAATTTTTTTTTTTTTTTTTTTTTTTTTTTGTGCAAAATATACTAGTTGAAGTAATGAAGAAACCACGACGACTTAAATAGCAGTTTGGGGTGTTTTAAAATTGTAGACTTTATGTCCGCTTACAGCTTACAGAGTAAATCTGGGCAGGACTTCATGTGATCAGAGGCATTTATGTCCGCAGGAATACTTCAGAACTTTTATTATTACAATTCATAGCATCCAACCGGCCCGCAGATCTGGGCCTGCCCAGCCCAGGGCTGCACTGCCTACGTATAAGATATGTATTTAATCAGTGAATAAGTGCAGTCCAAAAGGCTTTATATTTTATGAGAATATATAACCAGCTCCTCTGGGGGAATCCCAAGTTGTTCCCCCGTCAGCCAAGAAACCTCCAGCGTATATTTAGGCATGGTTGACTTCCACCAGAGTTCAGAGTTCACAGACAACTTTATGATAAAGACTCGCGAGACAGAAGCTCACAGCCTTAATGAAAAATGGAGCAAGAGTTGAAAACTTCTAAATATATATTTCTAACCTGATAAGGCAGACAAATGCTCATTTTTGACTGCATAATTCTAAAGAAACACTTTTGTCATACCAGTCAACAGGTATGACAAAGTTGCAAAGTAATGTAAATAAAGTTTCAGGCATTTCTCACTGATCTGGTTTCCATAGTGCTAACATTCAAATAGTTTCCTCCTTCACATTATTGGAAAGAATCTGTAAATAACTCAAAATAAATAACTCAAAACGCCCCCGGGGAGAGTTATTTCTAGTTTTTTTTTTTTTTTTTTTTGTGGCCAGTCACAAATTATTGCCCGCCTCTGGATGTGAACTTCACGTGAGTTTAAGTGCCTCAGCAAAGAGACAACAATGATGTGAGGTTGGAAAACTGCCTGTTTTCCCTGTCAGGTGGGCTGACACATGCTCACAGTTTTTGACAAGGTTTCTGCTGCTGGTTTGCATAACACAGACAGCCACACCAAATACCAGCTGGAGGGCTGGCAAACCTGGAGGCATTCGTATGTGATCATGTGCCCAACTTAACGTTTGCCTGCGCATGCAGAATATATGTTAAAACGTAGACTAAATGTGCAGCTGGAAGGAATATTTGCGTATTTGTGGAGGTGTGTCCGTCAGTGTTTGTGTCCAGAGCACAGGCAGCAGCGTGCTGACGGCTGAGCTGCGCGGATTACACCTCCTGTTGACAGTGAGCTCGGAGCGAGGATGCTAGTCATAACATAACAGCAGGAAGGTGGGAGGACGTCACCTCCGAGCGAACACACACACACAGGCAGTGAAACACTGTGACACAGTGTTAAAGTCATATCAAGGTCCTTATTTAGATTGGCTATCATCTCTGACCTCTCTTTCCATCCTCATTAGCGGGACTAGACAGCCTCTGCAGGCGTGACGCCGCCGCAGGCCCACACACAGCATGTCACATCGCTTCATCAGTGGTACAGTAACTAACGCACACAGCCCATAGCTCTTCATTGTGCTCATGGGTGTCTTGTTGTGCCATTATTGGCTGCCGCATTGACATTCAGGCTGGTGCTTTTGACGGGCTTTTCTTTTTTTTCTTTTTTTTTTTTTGCTAATCCGGAGATGCTTCCAAAATAAACGAATCAACATCAGTCTTTAATCATCAGTCTGCGCCTTTCGTCATTATCTTTAAGGGTGAGCAAGGAAGGATAAGCAGACTGTTTCTGATGGATTGGAAACTGATAAAAGCAGAGAATAATATTTTATCAAGGCAGGCTTTTGTTGTCATTGGAGGAACAGATAGAGGTGAAGACAGACTGGAGAGGAAAGGTAGAAATGGATTCAGTTCAGGTTTTTGTCACATTTTAAGGCTTCGCGATGATAATGTCGCCGTCAAAGAAACAAAACCAAAGAGTGTCAACATGTCAAATTCCCCCTCGGATACAACCTTCCAAACAAAAATGAAGGCTGGAAGAAGATTTATCTACGCAGACCCTCTCCGCTTATCTAGAAGCCTCATCCAGCGTGCCAAGCTTTTCAATTATTAATGCTGCCATGGATAAAAAGAATAAAACGGCACATTTCATGTACATGTACCTTAGCTGCTCTTTACCTGGAGGACAAAGCCTTTCATTAGCCGTTCCTTGCTTTCATTCTTTGTTCCCATTTCCATTCCTCTTTCATTTTTCTCCTCCTTCTCCTCCCCCCTTTTCCCAGCATGTTTCAAGAAATTTCAGCTCAGTTCAAAGGGCCTTTACTAGCGTGACCAGCCCCGCGGTGAAGTGCCGGCTCACTGCAAGCGAACGGTGTGATGGAACATCAGCAAACCACAGGAATATCAGCACCGTTACATAAACACTTATCGAGAGCAGGACAATGATAAAGAGTGAAAACAAGCCGTGTGAGTGGGGCTCAAGCTCTGCACGTGTCGTATGTTATAATTCCTGGGCTTGTCAATAGTGTATTTCACAGTTGAAATAATTAAGCGCTCACAAAAGGTAAATCTGAGAACCCTCTCGCCCACACGCGGTCTGGCTCAATTTGACTGGCAGATATATTGTGTTTCATAAATTAGTCATGTCTGCAGCAAGGACACATTCAAGGCAAGTCAAACCATCGCTGAGGAGAGACGGGAAGGGTGCAGATTTACTACAGGCATTCATTCAGTGTGCAGAGACAAAACAAAAAAGATTAGCATTTATATTGACATAATGTGCGAGTTTAAACCATGTAGTTGGATTACAATAAACACAAAACAGAAACTAAAGGCAGCTTTTGCTGTTTTAAAATAAATAAATAAATAAAAAACTGGCCTGAATGTCAGCAATAAAATCCCATTTTTTGGCAGGAACAATGCTGATGTTTTATTTATTCGTGGTGTTATTCCAGATTAGCAAAATATCACAATTCTAAAGCTGCTGTCACACCATTTCCTATCTTACTACGCGTGCTGGCCTACTGAACAGGGGAGTGTTTTACAGGTGCAAACGTAGAAATGAAACAGATTTTCGGGGAACATCATGTCCTGTCACATCTTTTAGGTGTGTGTGTGGCGTTTAAAGTGTTTGTACTGGGTTAAACAGTGTGGAAACTAGAGAGACCTGCAGCGTCTGCACAGGGTACGTTACGGCAACAGATTTTCTGGAAACTAAATTGCAATACTTCAAGAGTGCCTTCAAGTGATTAGATAACCGTTAGCTAATTAGCTAAATTAACCAGAAATTAAGTAAAGCTATCAGTTTCGCTTTTAGTTTCAGTAGTTCTTCATCATCGCGGATGATTAAAGACATTGGGTCATTTTTTTTTGCAATATCTGAGAAACAACTGAGTAAATGCTGCAGCACGGAGTGTGATGGTTCCTCTAAGAAGTTTTTGTCATACTCAAAAAAATCTGTGGTAGATGGGCACAATAGTGATAAGTAATAATGTGATGGGGGGCATTAGTTACAAGTTGCTGGTCATCTTTGTATCAGCTGCTTCTAATTGTTTCTCTTTTAGCCAAGAATGATTTCGCCAGTAGCAGCGTTGTTCAGTTCATTTCCTCAAAGACCGTGTCCTCCATGTTTCTGATTTCTCCCTGTTTTAACACACCTGAATCAGATCAATGGTTTATTGGCAAGCCTTTATCAAACTTGATGTGATGCTGTGGACTTGGGGTGAAAGGATAAATTCAGTCCATAAAATGAGATAATAGATGACATAAATCACAAGAACTAGATTAGACTTTATGCATTTTGGTTTTAAAAATTCTCTTTTTAGCTTAAAATACTCAAAATTGAGTTTGACAAGTCTAAGTATTTGAGAGTCAGACAGTCAAATCCAGTTAAAAACAGTGAAATACAATTTCAAAATAGCCAAAACGTAATGTTGTTAACTAGCCAAATCGTCCAATATTGTTTTACAGCACTTAGTTTTATCTTGTCTCTCACTTTGTCTCCATTTACTTTTTTCCCCCCCTTCAGGTCCCAAAATGCTGCCACAGAAGTGATTTATAAGTGGTGAAGGATCCTCCACCGCTCCTGTAACCATGTGTTGTCAAGGCCGAGTCTGCCACAGCGGCAGGACATCTCCAGAACTGAGTGTTATTCCAAAATAAAGGTTTTAAAACACCGAGAGCCACTTTAGTCCCATAACCCATGATGCTTTTCATAAATTGTGAGCAAACATTTGGGCCAGAATTTTTACAGGATTGATGTGATTTTTGTTGACGAGGTGACAGAGAGTTTTCAGAGGTTGCTTCAAGTTTAGATTTTTCATCCACACTTGTCTCCGCTCCTTGAGTACTTTGAACAACTAATCAAAGGGAAAAAAAAACAATCTTACTTCATGTGCATAGCTCAACAAACTATTTGGAGCCACAAGTTTAGCGTAGTCGGTTTGTAGACGCTACAAATATTACAAGTACAGGAGCCTCACGTCTCATGAAGTGGATGATTATTGAAAAAGACAAAATGGAAGAAATCTACAATGTAGAAATGCAAGTCCTTATGTACGATCAGTAAACTGCTGTGCTGCAGCTTCCCCTAATTTGTCAAAAGCTGCCACTCACACTCATTTCTATGGTAACAAAGCTTATTTAGAAAAATGTCCACACATTGTCAGTCTTAAGGTTGTTAAATCTGGAGATGATAACTTGCTGAGAGCAACTAGATCGCGATGGCAGAGACTATAAAAAATATAACTGGTGCTGTCTTTATAACACGAGACAGCACAAGACAAGATGAGGATGCAATTCCTTTATTTCAATCTGAGACAAATAGTGTGTGCATGTCAATATATTCGAATGTCTTTTTATTACCTCTATTTTGGTTGAGTTTGAGCTGTAAACTTTTCGGTTTCGCTCAGATGAAAAGCTCTTTAGAAATGAAATCGGCATTTACTAGTTCACACATCTCATAATGCACCAAATTTCCAACTACTTGGGATTTCAACTCGCGCTTGTATGCCACAGTCGATTTCTGTTCAACCGATTTCATAAAGCTAATGCACCCCGTCTACCGAGTCTCTTTCATCTTTCCAAACTCTTGAGATGAATGAGAATCTGTTAGAGTCATTGACTATATTTATAGGATGGATCTAGCCAACTTTCACACGCCTTGTGAGCAACATACTGAGGCTTCCCGTTCTAGATTTTGGCCAAAATGTGAGAATTTGGAGAGGCAGAGGAGACGTGCAGGGAATGACTGACAGAGAACGCAACAACCCCACGGCGTCCTAATTAGAGAAACTCTGCTTATTCATCTGAGAGATGAAGATTAACTGTGCTATGGCAGTGAACTTCATTTGTACAGCACTACCACCATTTAGATGCAGTGAACAGTGTGTACATCCTGCTATTGGAGAGTCTTCTGTATAAAATGTGAATTCCCCTTCCTGAGGCAAACCTCTTATGTGTTCACTCCTTTCTCTTTCAGTTGAATTTTAGTAACCGAGACATCCTTGAAGTCGCACTGCTGAAACCCTTTTCCAGGTCAAAAGCAGGACGACGGATAAGAAATAAGACAGGAGGGGACAAAATACGGGAAATTAAATGAGCCTGTGCAGCAATTCTGTGGCAACCAGAGCGCGGAACTGACACTTAAATTGGTGCACGTCTTTTCATGGAAAAATTTGAATTTTAATGCAATCTAAACAGGTGAGTTATATAAAAAGTCACCCCTAGTGCAGCTGTTATGAAGTGGAAAATTTAGTCTTCACATTGAATGTTCACTTCAGCGCTGCCATGAGCATCCTGAGCGTGGATGGGGCAGCAGGCCTCAGTGGGGGAGAAGCTGCTCCTTTTTTTGCAAGAGGAAACCTCTTTCCTGCCCCCAAAAATTGTCTATTTGTCACAGAAGAAGAGTCATGAATGCTCTTTTGAAAGTGGATATTTTGCAGGATTGATGATTTTAGTTTTTCTTACTGGCTGAGGAAGTTGCACCGAGGTTACAACACTTCCAGGGTAATTTGTTTAGCCATGTGAGGATTAACTTGTGCCTATACAACATATACGGAATTTTGGCTAAAAAATGGCATTCTGTTAGTTCAGTTAGTTTAGTTTTTATTTTAAAAAATAACTCATTCAGAGGTAGTAAAAAAATAAAGATTTCTGAAAGCTTATGGCCCGGAGGGAAGCAATCAACAGCTTTCTGCAATTATAACAGCGAGAGAAAGTCCTGAATGAGCATCCAAACATTTACATACACTGTCCTTTGTTTAAATGAAGCTGGAGGATGAAAATGACAATTTGACAGATAGTGATGAGCAAAACATGTTGAGAAGTAATACATATGTTTCTTTTCCTAAATTAAATTTTTTCCACTTTCATTTCTCAGAATTTTAATTTTAATTTATCTGTTCTAATAACTGAAGTAGGTTTAACATTTCAACAGTTTAAAAAGAAAAATAACATAACTATGTTGGGACAATATTTAAAATAAAAAAAATGTATGTATTCACGAAGCACTGCATTTTTTTTTTAGATTCTGACATTTTGAGTTTCTGTAAGTTGCACAGAAAGTGAGCTTTGTTACGGACAGTCACCATGTTGCTCCAACAACCTTCACTACACCTAAACATATGTCCTTATTTACTATTTGTTTCTAAAAGATTGTCTGGCTTGGCCTCATGGTTCGGCAGTAAACATGACTCTGACTTTGCATAGAGGGGAAGAGAGAAAGGACCGGTCGATATTTTCACTCCTAAATGTTTTTCTGGCAGTTCCAGTAACTCGTGTGGATGAAACTTCTGGAAATAGTTGCTCCTCTATTTAGAAGCAAACTTTTTGCTTTGAACACCACAGTGATTAATGTTGTAGCAGCATGCACGGCTGCCCTGTTGTCATGTCTCTTGCAAGGGGAAGCAGAAACGAGCCGTAGCTGTGTCTACCAGCAGACATGCAGGGGAAAAGCAGCAGCCATCAGCGTCTGATTTTCACCCTGAACATACACTTAAACATGTAGACTGACGAGAAAAAAAAAAAAACTAAATCCTTCTTAATTGGCGACTTCTCGGATTCTTCCCACGTCTTCCACATCTAAAATCAAAGGACTGTAAAACCAAATTTCAGAAAAGATTACCGACCTGCTGAGCTGCTGATCGATGCAGAGGGGAAAATCTAAATGGGAAACAGTGGTTGACACGTGACATTCATTTGTTGCTATAATATTGACCTATTTTGATAATATTATTATTATTATTTCTCACAAACATGTCGAGGTGTTTCATTTATGTGACGTTGGGTCTTCCTGTTCTGACACATTTTGTATGTCATAAGTCATCGGTGATTCTGATGGGCGCTGAATACACATCCCAGACAGATGGACTGCGAAAAAGACATGCGCCTTTCGGTGAAGTGAGGCTTTTAGTGGAAGTGCTTGTGAATTTCTTATAGTTGTACCTGAGGCGATTCAAAGAGTAATTGGTGGTTAGGGATGTTTGCCAGTTCACAGTGTCCACTCATGCCCCAGGAAATGTCTTTATTTTTCTTTTTAAGCTCTACTGACTAAGACGCAGGTCCTTGGTTTTCTTTAAGAGCTTAAAATAAGTGTTTAATGGAATATGGAAGGTTTTAGATGTCGTTAAATCAAAGACCAGACAGATATACATGTGATGTGGTGTGCTTTGAAACAGACAAACTGAAAGAGTCGCCAGCTTGATGCAGACCTATGGCACTGCTGCCTTTTTCCTGCTATGTTTGATCCTTAGAAAACATCATGGATTATTTGCATTTGCATGTACAAACCTGCAGATAACAAGGGTGAGCTTTTGTCTTTAACTACCTCCACAGAAACTAACTGGACGTGCCAGCAATGCGATTAGCAAACATCTTTTTATTCAGATACAAAAACAGTACCCATTATAAGAAAAAAAATTAAGCAAGAATTTTTGTCTCCGTTTGATTTCTAAAAGGACCAAGTAGGCAAAGTGGTGACAGCGTCATAAAGGTCAGAAAAACTGGAACATTCCTCTAAAATGGGTCCAGAGTTCCCACCGAGCTAGCTTCTTCTAGTAAGGCTCGCATCTGAATGGGGTCAAAAGGAGATTCATGAATGACCAGACTCACGGGATGCTCACAATGCAACTAAGATTTGTTTTAACACTTATGCTCATCCAAGCTCACTAAAAATTTTAGATGCACGTTCACTTTTTGTGCCTTTGTGCGCATTTTTACTTGCTGTGGGGTGAAAAAATTAGATGCCTTCCAAAAGGTTAACGATTCACCCAAACCGGTGTTAGTGGGAACCCTGTAAATGAATAATGTGGCATGTTGTCCTGTATGCAGATACGTTCCACAGCAGCAGGGGCGAGGCGAGGTGAACGCACCTCACCCCCTTTTACTCTCGGACTTAATGATGAAAAGTACAGCAGCTTTTGTGAATCTTCTGCCGGTAATGAGCACATACCATCCTCGTAATGCCCTAATGAGCACAAACATGGGTGACTGCAGATACACACTCTCACACCTACAGACTGTCAAACATGCTTTGAAACACACACATGCACACCTCCCAGGTGGTCCAATATCTCTGGTGCATCTCAAGCCAGCTTATCTATTAGAAAACCAATTACGTTCTGCACCTGGGCCTGTCAATAGGAGAAATTTGGAGCAATTCCAGGAATCTGACTTGTTTTCATGCAATATGCTACTTCTTGTCCTACAAATGTTCCATTTGTCATTGTGGCAAAATTCATAAATACTGCAGGAAATCCTAGAAGAACCAGGCAGCAGTGTGTAGATTGTTTATATATTGGAATAAATGGTTTGTGTCAGGTTGGTCCCTGTGTGCAAGAGAGGGTAATAGATAGAGTAAAGACTGAACATGGCAGAAATCTTACAGTTTATGTGCTTTCAGAATAACAAATACCGATTCAGAAGCACTTTAAAAATCAAAAATGATAACGGAAGAAATGAGAGGGTCAAAGTGGTCAACAACCTCTCTGTTGAAGCTTCTGGTGTATTGGAAAATGAATGGTTTAAAAGAGAGATTGTGGAGCACATGCAGGTCAACACCACAACAAAAGCACTTGTGGAAGATAATGTGATACAACACAACACACCTGAAAACTAATATAACGCGAACAATGCCATAAAACCCAGAGAATAGATCGCTTCCTACAACGTAATCCCCTTTTTACAGACAAAAGGTTTTTTTTTTTTTGTTTTGTTTTTTTTGTTTGTTTTTTAGCAAAAGAACCAGAAACTTTGCTTGGATGCTTTCGGGCGTTTTCAGCATAGTTGCAGCAGCCTGCTCCATCATCAGTACAGCTGCTCCCCTCCTCAGGTTGAAAACTATCACTGCTTGTTGACGTATTACCCACAGCCGCGCCAGTGCAGGAATGTTGCAACGCTCACAAAAGATTTTAAACTTCTGTATCCTGGGAAAAATATGGTGCTGATATCAAGAAGGAATGACTATTCCCACGGTTTCACTTGCACAGAGTGTTAGTCAAGAAACTTTACCAACATGTATTGTTTGAACTGTAATTTTAATGTACAGTTATACTTTAATTGCAGCTTTACCTATTTAAAATGTCCCAGTATAGCAGTATAAGTGAAAACTCATGAGGGTTATTATCGCTTGCTCATAAAAAGTGCCGCCTATTTACCCAAAGATTCTTCTTGGAGCTTCAGCGCCACAGATCACGCCTCCCACACTCAGCTCCATCAGACTAGCAGCAGCAATTAGCAAACAGCTGGTGGAACTGTAAGTATGCTGAGCTCATCATACAAAATAAAAGGCTCCTAAGAATGGCTGCAAATGGCGTCAATCGACAGCGTTGAGAAGCGTTGTTGTGATGACGTGCTGGGTTCGGAAACTGGAAGGAGGCTCTTAAAGAGACAGAGGCGTCTGATGCGGCGTCAATGCCAAGTCAAATTATTAAGATAACATAATTATTTGACAATGGCTGGAAAAAAAAAAAGTACCTTTTAATCTGACCCTTTTAAAACAAATAACCTTCTGCTGTTCCAAATTGACTTCAAGGATAAGTCTGCAAAAAAACACTCTGAGGTTCTTTTGAACAGAATCAAATCGACCTAGATTGTTAATTATATTTAATTAACAAAGTACAGTTAACTGCATTATCTTCCTAACAATCAAAGTTTATTGAATCAAATGTAATCACATCAGAAATCTCTGTAACAAACATCTTTGTTGGAGTAATGCAGCACAGCTTTACAGTCTCATTCATCTGTTGCTGGCTAACATGCCCACATAATGTTCGTCTGAGTGAATGCAGACATGTGACATGTAGTTAATAGCGCCTGTGTCCTCTGTGACACTGCGATGGCTGACGGCAGCCCTGTAATTATCCTGAGCTGTAAATATTGTCCAATTTTATATCGAGCCAGAAATTACAGAGGGGTGACAGGACTGGTACTAAATACTGCTGATAAGAGATGACACTGACACCTCGATCTGCAGCGGGGCTGCTTCGCTCACCTTTCACCTGTCTGTCAACATCGCCGTCTCGCCCACGCAACCCAGGGTCCACCACAGACCACCCACCGCGCCGTTCGCCGTAATCGCTCTCACACCAACCGTGGTTGTAAAAGAAACAGCGAGACGGAGGGAAACGGCGGCCGAGCGATTAGCCTGACATCACACAAAATAGAAGGTGCGACGGGGGAGGATGGAGGAAAATGTAGAAGAAAAGCTGAAGAATAGATGAGAGGCAGGAACAGGAGTAAAAAGCTAATAAGACCCTGAGATGGAGTTAGTTATGGTAACGATGTGTAGAAATAAAGGAACAGACAGTCTGTGCTTTAGCAGACATGAGACAGGAAGTCGTGGAGAAGGTAGGCAATGAAAATCAACACCGATTCTTTTTTTATTTCAAAGAAAACGTAAAAGACGAATTCCTTTTTGGTCAAGGAGAGAAGATGAAACATGCCTTGGGCTAAGACTACTTTTATGCCCCACTGCCATTTTACATTTCTTTCACTCCCTCTCCCACTTCATCAGACAAGCCTATACAATTCTTTGTTCCTTGTCTTTATTAATGGCTGGCAATTGAGAAGGGAGTGAAGCAATATAACACCTCCCTCCTCACCCCTTCACCCAGTCAGCATTTTCATCAAATCTTCACTCCAAGGCTCTTCTCACCAGACAACTCCCTCATGCTTTTCATCAACCAATTTCCATTCACTTCTCACCAGCTACTGGTACTAAATTGGCCACCCTTTTACTTTCCAAATTGCCTTAATTAGAGTAGCAATGAATCAACAACATACTGGAAACATTCCTGAGAGATTTCGGTCCATTTTCATAAGGCAGCAACACACAGTTGCTGCAGGTCTGTCAGATGGACTTGAATGATCTAATTGGTTGGTCATAGAGAGACTACAACATCCTGGATCATGGAAAGTTATTGCAAACCTTTTGGCAGTCATGGCATTTTCTGAGAAATGATTTTTGTTCATTGAGAAATAAAAACCCCTTGGTTAAAAACTGCTGGAGAATTAGTCGGCTACATAAGTCTAACTAATTATGCGTCAATGAACTGGGCAGATTAGAATTGGACACATTTTCTGCCATTGGCTCAGAATCCTCCACTTTAAATCTGTAAACTCCTCAACAAATAAGCTCCGTCTTAAACTTTTATTCTTCCACTGAATTTAAAACAGCTACTTTTAAGATGAAACCTGTGTTGCAGATAATTGTTGCTTACATACAACATGTTTAAAACGTGGTTTAAATAACGCAAAATTCAGTTTATATGTGTTACTGCCTTTAGAAAGACAATCACAACCAACCTAAGCTGAAATCAGGAGAGACCTCAGGGAAAATCATAAATCTGCATCAGCAAGTAAAACCCAGATCAGTTTATCTCTAGGAGGAACTTGTCATGCACTCACCTAACATCTCCTGTTGGAAAACAAACTACAAAAAATTGAAATTCAAATGCTTGGATTCTTGATGCATTGCACAAATCGCTCTTTTGACAGAAAAACAGACTGGAGGATAAAAACTAATGCAGATTTTTATCCTGTCATGTTGGGACTGGCATGCTTTTTCAGAAATCTAATTTTTAAAAAAGCAGGAACAAGATGCTACTGTGTTGCATTGAATAATAAATTCAATATCTTGAAAAGTATAGTGGTTCTCTGCAAAGAGAAGGGGAGTTACTATGTCGTATTGTATGGTAAAAAACAAATCATAATTGGCACTGCTGCTGTATGTGATTAGGAGAGAAACACATTAAGTAAAAGTTTGACAGATTTGTGAAATTATATCTTCTTCTGTGCAGCATTTATATTTCACATAGTTTATGAGGCAAATGTAGCGGTTTTTGTGTGTTTAATCTTTCTAAGAGTAGATGTCACATCCCATTTGAAAGTTGGATGGATGATTTATGAATGTGAGTTCCTCCCACCTAACACATCATCTTCCTCTTGCTCCTCTTTACTCCCACTCATCCTGCTGGTAACAATCCAATCTCCCTGCCTCCGGGGCATATTAGCATGACAGCCATCAGCACCTCTGTGCAGCATGGCCTTTGCTCCGAGTCTGTAAGGATGTACGGATGGGTGTGTTTCTGTCAAGAGGTGTCATGCTTAGCGCAGCTCAGTCGACTGAGCAGAAGTTGTAGGTGCAAAATGCACCAGCTTTCTGTAGAAGTTCTTTTTTTTTTTTCCTTTAAACAGTGTCACAACTTTGCAATTTTCTTAGTTTTTCCTTCTTGTACTTTTTACAATGACAAATTTACCAGCTCTTGGTAGAAATCACAAAAAGAAGAAAAATAAATAAATAAATCCCTCAAAAAAGTTTAATTTCTAGATTGTACCAATGAAACGTTTGACAATAAAAGCTCGCCACATATCAATTAGTAATTACTTTGTTTAAACCAACAAAAAGAATGTCAGTTGATGCTCTTGTCCTGAATAAAAGTTTGTGACATCTGCTTTAATTCTTGTGGATATTATTGTGACCCCTTAGGGTTATGTGTCACACTATTTATCCAAAAATGAAAAACAACAATGTAATGAGTTCTGGCGTTTATAACATAAAAACAACAATCATGCCTACTTCCACTGCAGTAACAAAACAAATTACCACCAAAATTACGTTAACATTTAAAGTCATTTTGAATCATGTTTATATATGACTCAATATACCCATATGTATGTATTTTCCAGCCACATAGTGCCATATTATAACACAACTAAATAACTAAGCTACTTTTAGATGTTATAAAAATGTATATTAAAACACAAGAAACTTGACTTAGCATAATAGCCATATCTGCCGCCTTGCAATTGGGCCTCTGTCTCTTTAAGAAGCTCCTGCTCTTTACTAAACTCCGCCTTCAGCACGTCACCACAACAATGCTCCTTCATTATGCTATTTACAACAATTCTTAGGAGCGTTGGACTAAGAAGTAGTTCATATAAGCAGCTCTGGACGCATAGCTCCACTACATGTTTGCCATTTGCTGCTGCCACTAGTCTTGAGGAGCGGTGCGGGGGTGTTGCGGAGGAGTCGCAACTCTGAGACAGAAGCTTGGATGGAGACTGCAGCTCCAAGGAGCCGCTGTGTGCAAAAGCAGCACTCGGAGATGATTATACGAGGCTCAAAAAGTTCAATTTAAATAAAACTTATTTAAACGTGTAAGGGAATTTTTGGCAGTTTAAACTGAGGCCTGAGGAAGAGTCGACTGTAAATACATGAACAAAGCAAAACATTCTCATCAAGGCTTTAATCACTGTTTCGTTAAAAAGTTAAATAAATCTACCCATTAGTTCTAAAACAAGATAAATAATCATTGAGATATTCAATATTTCTTCATATTGTATTTCAATAAGATGCTAATAGTCCACACATTTGTATCAAAGTCATTTTGTCTCAACTTAGTGCTAATAGGAAGGTACTGATGGTCCACATTGTATTCCTAATCTAAAAATAATCCACTTTGAAATCTTTCCACTTGCCTGACATGTTTGTTTCATCAAAGCCACTGAGAAAACATTGATTTGGTCAATCCCAAAGGTGAATAATGACATGTAGGAGATTTGCCTGTAATAAATGTTATTGCTCATTTAACTAAAGGATCGAAATGCATCCCTCTCTTCCTGCCATGTACTATGGCCGGCGTCACCACAGCAACCAAACGCAGACGAGGCTCCGTCTGACGCTGGCTTTTATTGGTCCAATAAAGACCGAACAACGTGGCGTTGCCTGCCGTCTGCTGCTGTAAATAAAAATCATCTGCATGGACGTGCATGCCGCTTCTGTAATCCAGTTAAAATTAAGATGGCCAGTCAGTGTTTGTCTAAATGACATATCCCATTTAATCCATTGCTTCACTGACCATCAATTGTTGCAAATGTGCTGCAGCCATCATGCTCCCCGCTGCACTCTCTCACCCTGTCACTTATCTTGCCATAGGTCTCATTGTGACACATTATTTTCTTCTATCCGTCATGACTGGAATGCATCCGAGGCAAAAATACGTACAACACCCTCCTCTTTTGTTAGCGTCAATGGTTAAAAAGCCTAAAATAAAACGGCTTTGCAGTGGCATGATTGTATAAAATGATAAAGGAATCCAAACTTTAATTTAGGTTCATTTATTCAGTGGAAAAAACAAATAAATGTTTAGTTTCTATAAAGATTCCCAATGCCACATTCTGCTACAATAAATGAGCAAGTCTTTTTTTTAATACAATACACTTACTTAACTTTTTGTGTTCAAGTCCTTGAATCAGATAGCTCAATAATACCTGTAACAACTCTACAGAGCGTTGAGGTCTGCTGGCCAGCTTAACATTGTTTGAAGAAATATAACACCTCTCACTGTCTTTTATGACTTATTTTCCTCTAACCTTTTATTATTTTGGTGTAAGTAAGTGTTTCTCTCTTTTGGTGTTAAATTTGCAGTCTCTGTAAAAGAGTGTCATTTTGATGCTCCATATTTTCTAGCCGCATGTTTCTATGTTAAAGAAATTTGGCAACCACTTATATTCTCAAATGTATCTTTAAAATATAACAAAGTGGATCAAATCTCAAAGTCCACAATAGGGTCGCTCAAATATCGAAACAAATACTAATCACAATCATTTTGATCGATCAATTAAATTCATTACAGTTTGCTTAATAAAAGTGGATGGTTTAGGTACAATGTTGCCAAATGTTATTTTTACTTAAACTATATCCAATTATATATGATTTATGTGTAATATTTCAATTGCAGGGCAGCTGCTGCAACTACAGCAAATAATGGCACCATACGGTTACATCGCCTGTAAAACAACTATCCAACAGCATCTGTGACAAATCGTAAAAAACATTTTCTATTCTACTATCCAACACATAAAACCAGGGAGTGGTACCTTGACTAACTTAAAACTTGTTGGGGGGTTTTTGTCAGGTGAGACGAACATTGAGCTTTTTGGGAACAAACACTCCAGGAGGTTAGATGGGAAACAACAAATGAAGATGTTAAAAAGCATCTAATGCCACATAATGCCAAGTATGGGGGAGGACCTTTTACTGCATCAGTCCTGCTTCTCTTGCAGAGACCCTGGGAACCTTGTTAAAGGCCATGGCACCATGAGCTCTGCGAAATACCAGCAGAGTATAAATAAAAATCTGGTGACCTTTGCCAGAAAAGTAAAGATGGCTTGTCTCTGGGTATTTCAGCAGGATAATGATCCAAAACATGTAGCCAAATCAATACAGAAATGGTTTACTAGACATAAAAACAAAATGTTGCAAAAGACTAACCTTTTCTTAAAGCTTTTAAGCATCCGTAGCAGGGGTACCAGTTCTTGCAGAGGGTATTCTACATAAACTGCTTTTACACACATTGAATAAGTATGTGCTGACACAAGGATAATTTTCCCTGTGTAAGAGCTTTGTCCCCCAGCTAAAGGACAACACATGGCGAATAGTCTCCAAACACCTCTAGCAGCTTCAAGAGGCTCTCATTTTAAAAATCACAACTATATGCACAGAATAAATACACAAAAGAGCAGATCTGTGCCGTCATCCTTTCCCAGCCTGTTCAGAAGCTCAAGTCATTTTTTCCTGCCTCTCGTTCCCTCCAGGAACAAAGGTGAGGAGCACAGAAAGGAGCAGATGAGGTGCGAAAAAGATGGAAACCGCATTGGTGATGTTTTTCAGGCGGGCTGATTTATGGCTTGCTGTTACTATCATTTTACCATTTTACTCCAGGAGGGTGGAGGAAGCAGACTGGACAGCTCAAGCCAGAGGGGACAACAGAGGGGGCAGGGGAAGAGAGAAAAAGGACTACACTGGACCCGAGGGGGAAGATGCAGCATACTCTTCTGCATCATGTGCTGCATCGTGTGCAGCATCGTGTGCAGCACAGTCCTGTGGGTCCTGAAGACAAACAGGACACAGGACGACAGGAAGGGATGAAAGAGTGAGCAGCAGAAAGATTAAAAAGAGCTTAATGAATGTAAGGACTATTACAATGAGTTGAAGTCAATTGTCCATTAAGTCAAGAGTTTCTCATGCGTGTGTGTTGCTTTAACATAGCTTTCCAATTTAGCAAGTTACAGTCTGGTGCATCCAGGCCAGAGACATGCAAAGCACCTTTAGGGCAGCAAGTCAGCCTGAAGTGAGAGAGGGGAGTGGCTGAGGTGGGCAGATAAGAGGCAAAGAAGGATTGTGACAAAGAGACAACAGGATGGGGAAAAAGACATGGAGGAAATGTGGCGGCTAAGGAAAGATAAGGAACGGAGACAAGAAAGACAAGGGGGAAATATTAAAAAGTTGAGACAGAGCTATGAGGAAAGCAGTGAGAGAATTGATAATTCAGTAAGAGAGGAAGAAATATACGGGAGGGTAAAGCGATAACATCGGTTCCTCAGATACAGAGGGAGATAGCGACTGCAGAGGGACAGGATCCAGATTTCAATACAGACCCGAAAGGAGCAGAGAGCGCCGCATTATCACGCAGCAAGAAACACAATTATTACTCGGCAGCCCCTGAGCATGTAGCAAGAAAAAAAAAAAAAACCCGAGAGTGAGCTCGGGCTGCTATAATGCTCAATAAATGACACAACAATCTGGAGGCAGAAGGGTAAACTGGATAGGAGGTTAATTTGTTTTAATTGGTCCGTGCAATCACAGAGTGTGATGGGGAAGATAATAACTGAAAGGACAAAATTACTTCTTACACTCATGTAGCCTAACCGGCTAAATTGAGTCTGTAACATCAGTGTCGTTAAACTTGATTTATCAATTAATATGAAATGTCGGATGTGAATTCATTTCTAATAAATTAAACATGCGCTCTGCAGTAGATAAGACACACCTTTCCGCAATGATTTCACAGAGCAACATTTGTTGCCGGGGTTGGCAGGCTTTTCGGAGCAAATTTGAACTGCAAAGCAAAACGCGAAGGGACACCTGTCATTAGCACTTATAATGAGTCCAGTTGGAGTCTCACTGGTGATATGCCAGTGAAGGCTTTGCTTCACCACTTTAGCTGCAAACTTGAGGCGATGCTTCCCAATCAGGGTCTTAGCAGGACAGCACAAACGGCGTGTTGCAAAAAAAGATTCAAAGCCACTGAAATATGTCATACAAACTTTGATATGTCTGGGGCTCTATGTAGAAATACATGATTTTGTGCATAATTGCGAAGCAGAAAATGAAATGCATGATGCAAAATGTCATGTGTGGCATAAAACTATCACTGCACAACTATCATTCCCACATGGTGGTGGCAGCATTGTGCTGAGGGAATGATTTTCTTCAGGAGGGGTATGAGAGTTTCTTTGAGTTGATGCAAATACAGACGTGGGTAGGAACTAACTACATTTGCTCAGTTACATTTACTTGAGTAATATTTTTATAAAGTTTCATCACATTGAGTAAAATTTCTGGAGACTTTACCCATCGTGAGTAACTTTACTGAATGAAAGAAAAACTGCAAGAGGTAGAGACAGACCTACAGTTCAAGTTAAAGTGAGACTTTTTGTTTGTGTACACGTTTTGTTATTCTAATTCTACCCCCTTTACTTGAGTAAAAATGTGCTAAACCAGTGCAACTCCAACTTACGTATAATTTTTGGGTGCTCTACTCATTTCTACGCAAATATAAATAGAGGAAAATGCCTGGAAATCCCAGAAGAAAACACGTTTGAGGAGTTTTCTGAATGGAGTCCAGAGCTACAATGGGATGGTTTAAAATCAAACCATTTCCATTTGAAAATTAATGTTCCAGTATCACTGAGACAGTCTCGCAAAGAAGAATGGGCAAAGGGTTAGTCTAGGTGAGACCAACCCCATAAGACTTGGAGCATAAGGTGAAAACCATCCATGCTTTCACATCCACTCAATAACTATGCATTACTTTGTGTTGCTAGAGCACATAAAATCCCAATAAAGGACATTGAGGCTTCTGGCGGAGTAGTTTTGTATTTAACCGTCGTCTTATGAAGATCACAGTGAAATATAATTTATTAGCTGAGAATTTAAGGGTATTTGTGTGTGCGCTGCTGGCTGCCGTCGTAGATTTGTGTGTACGTTCAGATGCTGCCAAGTGTGCGGGAAAGGAAGACAGACAGCCGCGCACTGTAAAAAACGGATTAGCTCACTATTATAATGTAGAAAAGCTGTTAGATGCCTATAAGACCAAAACACATTACTCCTCCTGTCTCCTTTTAACACATGTTGCTTAATCTCCGCCCCTGATTTGCCTCAAAGAGACTTGAGGGTTACTGATTCCTCTAATGCTTTCAGCTGAACTCTACGTTTTGCCACGTCTTCCGATAGCTTGGGAAAGAAAAAAAAAAAAAAACGTTGCAAAGAATGGAGAGGCAGAGACGGGTGTGCATTTCACCCACCGAGATATGGAGGAGAGCAAGTTCTGCGCAGGGTTATTCATAACCAGCAGTCTGCCATACTGGAGGCTATCAGGCTCCAGCGAGTGTATTAGCTGTTCACCAGGCAGGATTTCAAATCACACCAGCGCTGCACTCGGCTGCGAGCACTTATAAAGGTGTTGGTTCATATTCTCTGCCTTGGGGGAGCGCTGGGTTTAATATTCCAAGTGTCTATAGAAGAGTTATGATTTGGAGATGAGGAGCTTGAGGGAGCGGTGTAATTTGCACTAACATTATCAGCGGTAATAGACGTTACTATCAGTTTGTTTCCAATACCTGAAAGGAGGCGTTCATGTTCACCCCGAGTAAATTATGTAAGGGTGAAACAATAAAGTTAATTTGGATTGTGTTGTAATAAAAATGAAGAAAATAGATAGCATTCCCTGGCTGCCGATATAATTGGTCACCATTTTAACAAATGATTTGTGATTAATTCAAGCTTTCATTCTCCTCTTTCGTTGGTGCAGGGGTGATTAGGACTACATGAGGGTTAGAATGATAAACACGAGCGGATGAACAGGCAGCGCTTCAGCATGAAATAAACGATCTCAGCCACAGGTCTTTCATCAACATGGCCTCTTGCTCTCTAATGAGCATCGCACCTTCAGTCCTGCTTTGCTGGAAACACAGACCTCCCTCATCTTTATTCATGTTATGCAAATGCGGGATACTTCAAAAGATCGTCCGGTTGGCACTTTGGGGAGAGTTGCTCTCCACACCCCGTCTCTTCTGGAAGCTACAGTAGCTGGCGCCTCTGGCCCAGCCTGCTGCACCTGTCTCCATGCCAGGGCTCGAGCGTTATTTACTGTGAAGCCTCCATGCAGATAAACACAGCAACTCAGCAGCTGCCGTGCCCACACGCTCAAATATACAGACACGCGCGCGCAGACATATGCAGGCTCACTTGCACACATGCTTCCCAGGTTTTGGCTTCGGATCAGAGCTAAACAAAAGCTGCTCTGGGCTCGCCCGCTTGTTTGATTCCCGATGATTGTTTTCTTTCAACACACCTTCCGTCTTTTCTCTCCGCTCCTTCCCTTTCACTGCTTTCCTCGGTGAAGGTCCGCTCATTTATACTGTAAAAAAAAAATAGACAAATTTGTTGCGGCTTCAGGTGAATAGCTAAAGAGGATTCAAGAGAACGTAACGGATCGAGGAACCTCAAGTTTGGTAGAGGACCTGTGATGCTGTGGGAACCTTGTGAGTACATGGCCATAAGGAATCAAGAACATTTATACATCTGGTATGACTTTATTGAGTCTTACAGCAGGATAATGCTTCTGATTAAAATGCAATATAACTTTTTTCTGAGACTTACGGAAAGCCTGTCAGCTGAGCTAAAGAGAAGGAAAAATGAGAGAGCACCAACGACTCAGGGTGATCTAAAGAGAAGGTAAATGTTATGAGAAGCGACTAAATGTTTCATTAACAAAAAATGGGTTGTAACACTGGCAGCTGGGATGCCAAATATTGTGGCACTGATGATTTTGTTAAATCATCTTTGATAAACATTTGTTCTCATGGGATTTACCCAGAATTACTAAACGTATTAAAAACTAAAGATTGGACATCCTACAAGAATCAAAGATGAATTTATTTTAAGGCTCAACACATCTTTGTCTGGATCTGGATATTTGCTAAAAAAAAAAAAAAAAACGTGAAAAAAGACGGTGAAATAAGCTGAAGATAGAGAAAAGGTATAGGCAGTTACTTAAAAAAAAAAAATCACCTCTCAGAAGCTGAGACCGCTCATGCTGGGTAATCGATGTGATCGAGTTTCTCCCGTTGTGGCTTTGGCCCTGGCAGCTTGAAAGGTGAGCATCACAGAGCTTCCACCTTCTTCCACTAGCGCGTGGTAAGACGCTGTCGCCTTAAGCCAGGCAGATTTTCTCACCCAGGTGGACTTTGTACCTTTTTGCTGAGCTTTTATTTTCTCCCCTCTTCCCACCTCCAAGATCCCCTCACCTTGCAGAATACGTCTGTACAAACACACTTCTCTTTATTAGCATATGTTTGAATTTGGGTTTTCCTTTCAAATGGATTGCTGTACAACAGTGTTTTAATATCAAAGCCATTGGAAGAGCACATAAGGTTGCTATTGTAACAGCGTGGACTCCTTTGAAAGGTGCCCTGTGTTTTCTCTGCTTCACAGAGTGAGATGGATAAATGGAGGCAGCGATGATGATGCCCCACAGGTAAGTATTTAGATGAAGCACAAACACACACACACACACACACAGGGCCTTATTGCAATCATCCAAATGGTACATTGATTTCTGCAACAGCATGACCCAACAGGCCTGACTGGCAAATGAAAACAAAGGCTGCATGTACAGTGCTGACACACACCATCAGTCAGAGGCAGCCTGCAGACTCTATGATTATCTGCTGTATGTAAATCCAATGAGCAATAAGGCAGGTTATCCCCCTATGAGACACTGTTGTTATTACTGCAGACAGAATTTCATCGGCGAGTGCCACCGGCCAACTGCTGGTAACTGATTATGGCCCATTCAGATAAGATGGCGACACTGGGAAATGGTGATACCAGCGGGCGCTCCCATTCAATTCTTCAGGTGGCAAAACTAAAGCCAGTGTGGTTTCTCCTCATTTTCCAGAGTGAGAGAAAACCTGACCTTATCAGATAAACCCTCTTTGTGGAATAAACAGAACATTACAGCCAATTAGAGGCATAGATCGTGATAAGAAAGCTTTTTTTTTTTACCCTGTCATCAATCTTATCTGGAGTAAAGACATACAAATATGTTAGATAAACAAAAAATGAAATAATAACGTCTGATCCCAGGTGAGAAGATAATATCGCCTTAAATTCAGTTTGTCCTTTTAGCCATAATGAGCATTTTTTAAGCTCCTGATTTTGGCTTAACGTTCCCAGCATGGTTTCCAAACACATGGGGTGGTTTATTCAGCTTCAATTAACCAAGAAGGTCCTGCTGAAATCCAAAATGATCACAGAGATTCCAGATCAGAAATGCTACTGAGCCCCGCTCTAATAAATTGGTATTGTTAGTGGCAAAGTGTTGAGAATAACGCATCATTTGGCAGCTACACAGCAATCTCCCCCAAGAGTCTGTAAAGACAAAACAACCGTGGATTTCACATTTATCAAGCTGCCAGAACGGCACTATAAACACAATCCAGAATAATTGGCACCCCTGGTAAAGATGTGTCAAAAGCGTTTAAATAAATTCTGCTGTTATTGCAGAAGCATAATTTCACACTAAAATGTATGAAAATCCAGTATTTAATTACATTTATTAAGTGAGGGGAAAAATGTCAAGTAATAATAGGTTTTTTATATATTTTACATAACTGTTCTTATGATCAGCAGAACGACACAAAGTCTCTCAGATTTATTTAAAATATTGCTGTGTTTGTTTATAAGACTATAGAAAGATTCCCACCTGGAAAGGTAACTTCTTCACCTCTCTGGGTGTGAAGCAGGCCCACAGCATCACCGACTCACCACTGTGCTGCAATTCAATTCAACTCAAAAATACTGTTTTTACCCCAGGGGGTAATTAAAAGTTTTTGAAATCATCTGGTATTGGACCAACCCCTTATTTTCAACATTGCAACCATTGTTTGTAATTTTCTTGATTTCCAGAACAATCTTCTTTGAACAATCATTACTAGACTTTCCAGAGTGGACCCCAGGACAGAACCAGCCTTCTTTATCGGGCTGGTTAGTCTTTTTAAGCTTCTGCCTCTGATGCTCTCGCCCTAAGAGATGATGGTGAAAAAGATGGCTGAACGCTCCATCATGCTAAGATATTCTGTTTGCGTCATATCAACCTGAACTGTTGATATGGCACAAACTGTTTGTGGCTGTAAAACCCAAACCATGTTTCATCTGGCAAAAACCATCCAGTTACTATTAAAGTCCCCGAACCAAACTCCGCACATTTATGTTTGTGAATGTAGGACAGAAAAGCAACCATTTCATCCAATGTTTGTTTTGGCAAGTTGGTGACCCCAAGAAGACACTGTGTGCTACAGGTCTCCTTTTGAATCTTTCTCTGAATGTAGTTTACTATTTTCTTGCACCAAATTCCCGAATTTAAAAGATTAACACCGTAGCCAAGAGTGGCTGAGAGGATTAGGTGTGTAATATTTCTGGCCTGTCTGCCTGCCATGTTCTCCTCCATTGCACTCACCTCTCATCAAGCTTATCTGGTTCACCTGCATGCTGCTGCGCTGAAGCGCAATCAGGCTCATGTCTCCCACCTGGTCACCAGCAGTTATATTCACTCTCAGGAGGGCAGACGGTGCCAGATTTTTGAAAGCCACCATGTGAGTAAATATCCAGCGTTCCTTCCTGACCTGACCACGATCTGAACACTTTTCTGCCCCTCGGATTTCCCTGCCTTGCCTAGCCCTCATTGGATACTCCTCTGGCCTCTGTTTCCTGGACCTGACCCTGTTTCTGCCTTCCGACCACTGCCTCTTGCCTCGCCCTTGGATTTAGTCTGCCTGTGATCGTTTGTGAGTTTGGAACCTTTTTCTGTGCCCTGACCATCGTTCTCTGCCCGACCCTCTGAAAGGAACTCTATTGGTTGCCTGTCCTTTACCCCATCCCTAATTAAAGTACTTAACTTTTATTCTGTGTCTGACTGAAATTTCGGGTCCTCAAGTTCTGATCGTTACAAGGTGCTTATCATTTCATTTATATACCTCAGGGATATAGGAAGTCAGGAATCTAAACACTCTCACCAACTTTAAGCAGTAAAGTATTTAAAAACTATCTATTTTCATGAGTAACTGACAACAGGGATTTTAATCAAAGCTGTTTTCCCTGACCTCACATTGAAGGTTTTCCAAGTCTTTCTAGAGATGGATTAATTTCAAGGTTTCCTTATTCATCCTGATGATTGGTGGTCATTAATGTGGACCATGTGTGTGTGGCGTTCAAATCTTAAAATCTAAAACAACTACCTGACATTCTCATGAAACAACATCGCTCCCTGAAGACCAAATTTGTTGTAAAAGCTTTAAACAAAACTGGAGAAACTTACGTATGCAAAGCACCTGCTTTTTAATACCATAATCTATCAGTAATACCCAACCATCCTAACTAATGCCTCAGGGCTTAACAGCTTGAACCAAGCATCTTTTAAATGAAACGCACAATATGCTGCGTCTCCAGTTATCCTGCTGACTTTCTTCAACAGCTTTCCACCCCTGACCTGCCAATAGCTGATCTGAGGCTGACTGAAGGTGCTAATATGCTGGTATCGCCTGCGTTGGATCAGTCGAGTATATGTGCTCTCTCAGCCTGTTTCACTTGGGATCAAAGGCCGTCTCATATGCACACCGAAATACTTTGTGGCGCTCAGCATGACCATCGGGCTCCCAGTGTGAAATATATCGACCCCTGACATCGACTACACGCTAATGCTAACCGTAACAACAGCTGAACACACCACCAGCGGCGTTTCATCTGCAATTAAACTCATGCAGGTGAAAAAACAGGTGCAGCATATCAGCAAAGACAAAGGCTAAGTTAAATTATTCATCAGAGATGTCCTTAAACTCCCAGACACACAAAAAAACTACATTTTCTTGTATTCAAATGTGGTTCATTATCAACATGTATAATACATTTAACATTTGGCTTTGTGTTTCTGTGTTTGGCAGGAATTACTTCAGAAATCCAAAGAAAATAAATTACATCAGAAATTCTTGCAGAAATGAGAAGCTTGGGGGAATCTGGAAATAAGCTCAAACAGTATTGTGAATTACATCAAATACCAATGAACTAAAGAAATAAAACTGAAAAATCTGTCCATTTTAAATCAGCGCCTTGGATGATCCACTCAAATACAATCAAATCACGGAAGGTGTCAAAACGCTTTAGGAAGTTGTCTCTTGCAAAGCATTCAATTTTACATAAAGCACACCTACACATTCATTAGCACTCAACACATCCTTCTCCGAGTGTAAGAATTTACATTATTCACACCGTATGGTTTTACATCCTGGCCGACAAGAAAGTTATCCTTCAAAAAGGCACCAATGCAGATAACACTCGGCTATTTAATGATGCTTCTTGTGCATGGGTTGCAGCAGGGGGCAACAGCTCGGAGTCGGCAGAAACAGCGAACGAAAAAATGGCTCCATAAATCCCATAAACAAACCCACATGTTCATGGAAACCTGACAGCAATCAAACCACAGAGCTGGTGTTAATTAATCACATCTGTTGGAGGATTTTTTATTTTTTTATTTCATATCATCTTGACAATATGTTATAAACCCATTCGGAGCATTATGTTTCATTGAGTCAATTAAATATGCAGCAGTTTAAAAATCAGGCAGCACCCCATAATCAGCTGGCGCATCACCATTTGGACTGAGGGAGCTGAGCTGGAAACGACTTGCATGTTAATACATCTGATTAGTGCGGCTGATTGCAGTCTCTTGACTCAGAAAACCGTTTAACAACTGGTGCTTTAAAAAAAAAAAAAAAATTAGGGTCCAACAACAAACGTTTTAAAAACTGAGAATTGTGACAGCATCACTGACCTGGCGTAGTTGAAATGTGGCACATTTCAAGCACTTATTTCTACTTACGACTATATGGTCTAAAGGAAATAAAATACTAAATTCATAGAAAACATTTCTTAATCAAATTTGAGGCGTTTTTTCTAGCTTCAAATTATAATTATCACCAAAATAACAAAATTAAAACCATCATTTGTCTAAATTTTTATAACTAACGTCGGCTCTAAATAATTAAGAGTGTCACTTAGCTTAAGTGCAGTCTTGTTATCAGGAACAAGGGCGTTGTACAGAGCTGCTTTTTCTCTGTTCTGTTTTAATTGAACAAAAAAAGCAGCTTTGATGGTTTGCTGAAAAGAAAAGACTTTTTGTTACCTAATTAAGGAGCCATTAAAGATTGTGTTTGGTAAATTTTATAATGAGCTTAGATCACTTCATAAATGCTGTAGTTTGAAAAGAAAAGTTTCTTTCAGATAATTAAGGCGCAAAATTTGACAGATCTACTTTTATTGTTCCTGCAGTTTACTTTTATCTGTGAACTTGAAAACATTGAAAGTTGCTTCATCAGATATGTATGTGTAAATATCTGGGAAAAAAAAAAAGAAAGGCTCACTGCAGACTGCTGGAGAGTAAAATGTCATAGTTGCAGACAAGAGGAGGATCATTAACACCTTGCAAGGCAAACTGACACTCAGCAGGAGGTGAGGTGAAAAGTGGGAAGTGTGCTCGCCATACCGAGGCTGAGGATGCTGCTACCTGGTTGACCTCTGAATAAATTCCCTACATAAAAGGATAAACAGTTCACTCTGTAACAAAATATAGTATATTTTACTCAAACCAGAGGGAGTTCCCACTGAACTGGTTCCAGCACTAAACTGGTGCTAATAGACTCTGGTATTGACTGAATCTTTGATGCACCAAAGGAATGACGCTTGATGCGAATGTTGCAGCATTAAGAGGATCAGTGTGTTCCTTCCTGTTATATACAGATGATCCCTGCTTGGTCACGGTTTAGTATTAGCAGATTTTTTCTTTTCTTATTTGTTGAAAATCCAACTATTCAGATTTTTTTCCTCAGGGCATACCAAAAAAATCTTCAAAAAATAATGCAGCCTGGAAAGTTGAAATGTCTAGGTGCAATGCTAGTGGATATGCTATTGGCTGCTGTTTGAAAAGCAACCACTCCAGGAGCATCATTCATTTTTCTTGCTGAACCTGTAGCTGTTCGTGCCAACATCGTTTCCACTATGCACATTAATAAATATTAAGGTGTATTTGATGTTTAAACTACTAAAATGGGAAGTTTTAAGAACTTTTTAACGGGTTTCAAGCATTAGCAGGTTGATTCATAAAACCCTGGAAATACTGGGTTTGACTGTATCTGAAAAAGTATTCCCACCCTTTACGGATGAGCAATAAATCAATAACTATATGTCTCTCGACAAACACATGATCAAAATCAATACTGCTGATTCAATAATTTCGCTAAACTCTGATCCAGAACAGCACAGCATTCTGGGGGATGCAGACAGAGGGAAGGCTTTAGCCACTCAACCTCTCACAGCCAAATAACTAAGATTGGTGGCATCAAATAAGTCACTCACTCTTTGGTTACCTAGCAACAACCAGTTGAGTTACTTGTGGTAACCTAGCAACAACCTGTTGAGTAACTTAAGCAGAAGCAGTTTCAAGGTTTACCACGGTGCCTCATAACTTCGTAAAATTAAAAAAAATTTAAAAAATCTAAAAAACGATGTGGAGTGAAAGGAGATAATTAGCACAACAGCTCGAGAGGAAACTGGATAAAAGGCTAAGTCACCAGTTTGGCAGTATTCCAAACTGCTAATATCAATAATTATCAATATCAACTTATATGAGACCTTTATATTGTGATGTGTTTTTTTTAGCCACATAGTCCAGCCCCTACACCCTTTAGACTTTTTCACATTTCTTCATGTCAGAACCACAAACTTCAGAGTATTTTGTTGCAAATCCTTGCAGTAGCTCAGCACAAAGTAGCCCCAAAATGTGAAGTTGTAGAAATACAGCCAAATAAAAATGTTGGTATGCATATGTATTCAGACCACATTTCTGCTAAGTTTCCAAAGCACAAAAACACTTAAAAATAAGTGACAGATTTAGCCTCCCATCCTCCTGAGTCACTGTGTCAACCCCGCTTAATTAGAAAAAGTGATTTAAGGCTATTTCTGCCTGCGAGCTAACTTTCCCATGCAGCTTCTTGTGGAACAGAAGAAAGGAGCGAGGCTGGCCAGACCAACTGGAGCTCGAGACACGATGGGCATGGTGACATAAGCTAACCCTGTGGTAAGATTCAAAAGGCTGACATGGATGTAATGAGCAGTCATGCCACCATGAAAACAACACGCAAGGCTTCCCAGAATGCCTTTCTCCATCTCCGCTACATTCTCTTGGGAATGAGTCCTGAACTGACCTGAGATCAAGCTTATCAGAGTTTGTCACTCCGGCAGCCGCACGAGGCAGCAGCAATCTGACTGCTGCCGCGACGCGAGCCTCAGCCGGCAGCCTGATTAGAGCGAGCCAGGTTAAGACTGATTAGCTGAGCCTCAGACCGCGTTACATTCACACCGGCAGAAAACTGACCTTTTCCACTAATGCTAATGCACAACACCACCAGCGTGTGTTTTGTTGCCATCTGGCAAATATGTAGCAAAAAGCTGAACAAATACAAATTCACTAGATGGTTACAGTAAATGTACAAATATACAAATGATCACGCTTCTACCTCAGATCACACACATTACACACATCGCCTTTATCTCCTTGCAATCCAGTCTTAATGACTCCATTAACGAAGAGGCCATTAGCAGCATTCACTTTATGGCCAGCCAAACAGCCCAGCCGGGAGAACATTATGGAAAGGGCATGTGTGTCCTAATGTCCACTTCTTGTGACTCGGCTCGTACACACGCACTCCGTCTTTCCCCTCAAGGCCGGCCGGCCCGAAGCAAGCAGGACTGAACAAAGGAGAGTCATTTTCATTTGCGCAACGTGGGGCAAAGGTTTAGCGCAGACTGCTTTGTGCTGGTGGTCCATCAACGGAGGAAACTTAAGTGCTGTTAGGAGTTTGAGCAGATCTCATATCCCTAAATTAGCTCATTGTTGGAGCAGAGGCTGAGTCACGGGTTGCAGCAGCAAAAGCTCGTCACACTCCCAAGTTGATGACAAAATGATAGATTTCGTGTTGATAACATAATAATTATTTACTTCAGCAAAATGCTTTAGAAATGCTTTTAGGAGAAGCATATCCTGTTTTGCTAGATGCAGCAGCTGCTTTCAGGGCCCGGTTAAATGACTGGATCAGTGATCTGAAAGGATCCGAGCAGAACAAACTAGGGTAATGAGAGGCTCTAAAATTCAGGGTAAATTGTTATTTCATGAACCATGTGAATTTATGGCACAGTTTAGAGCAAGTCGAGAGGAAAAACTGAAGTAATCTTTCAGCGCAATATATTTCTGCTCGTATAAGACTTTAAAAATAAAACGCCATTTGATTTAAGCACACTGCTGCTTATTTGTTCCACTTACATGTTGCATTCCTGGAATTCAACATGAATCCTCATTGAATGGATGTCACTGAGGCAAATACAACTAAAAAAAAACCCTCTAGAAATTTGGTTATAGTGTTAGGGTTAGGGATAGGGTTAGTTATATAACCCTAACCCTCCAGCTGCTAGATAGGATCAGAACATGAGGATGGAGAGACCAGCAAGTGTTGAGTCAGAGAAGGCCAGGTAGGGAAGTAAGTATTGCTTTTAAGGGCCAGGTGTATTTGGCTAACTATATTTCTCCTAGTCAGTTTATTTATTAGTTTTAAAACTAATGCATGCTTATGAGTTAGTAATGGTACATTGTAATAAAAATACAAAAATTACCACCAACATCCTGGCAGAAGTCCTAAACAAGTTTATATCCAAACTTTTTTTTTTTTTTTTGCATCTGGAACACATTAAAAGCGAATTACCAAATTTTCTTTATTCCCTGTTATGTTAACGTTCAGTTATTTCTCCCTTTTTCATCCTCACTGCAGCTGGAGCTGAACTGGAGTTCTGTTTGGCTTTAGTGGCTTCTTGGATGGAGACATCGGCTGAGCTAAAGCGGCTAACAACGCAACATTTTCCCTCTCCTGTCATAAACTTTGCTTTTCTTCAACCTGGAAAATACTCCTACATCAGTATGATGTTGATGATGATGATCCTCTCTAGCAGCTGGAGGAATCAGTAATACCTACAAGCCTGTCCTGCTTCAGCTGCACTCTGCTGGTCATATTAAATCTAATTCAAAATAAAACTAAGTACAAGACACATACACACCAAATAATAAAAAACACAGAAATTATATGAATGTCCTCCTTTGGCCTGTGACCTACCAGCTTAGTTTTACATTTTACATCTGGAAGAAAATGTATATATTTAAGAGTTACGTTGCCTCCCCTCATCGACAGCACTGATTATGTGCTTGGTAAATAAATCATCTGCACAGTCACTTGACGTGTGGTGCAGATTAACGTGGACCTGATAACATTGGTGCAACGATCCGCTGTTTTCCCATTTTAGCTTCAATGCTAGTTAATACACACACACACACAGAGGATTGCGCAACAGTTTTTTAACACATATTTCCTCCAGATATATTTGGTATTTTCCACGCTTAATGCCACTCGACAGAGGTGCGCTGGATAACGAATTCAACATTAAGACAAGCGAATATTACACAAACCCAGTTTATGCATTTTACCTAGTGCTAACATTAGCTAGCACAGTATGCTACCGGGGATCGCGGCAGACAAAATATGTGACTGTCGTCATAAGTTGAGTAAGATTTCTTCTTTGAAACAGGGTGGACACTTTAGAAGCTGCTAAACGGTGTAATTTTGTGAAGATTACTTACCATTCACATTCTGTGTCCCGTCACCGAAGCCCTGCAGTTCGGGACAGAGTTCTGAGATCTCAGGGAGTCGGAGCTTTAGTCAGCGCTATCCAATCGGAACACGTCTTACATTGCTCGTCCTTAAGCCCCGCCCCGGATGTTCATGTGAGATTCGCAAGCAAAAATCGTTGAGTTCAATCAAAAAACAGGAACTTAAAAAAAAACTTAGAATCAACCAAAAAATGTTGATATGCAAAAATAAAAGTTTCAAACAAAACTTAATGATTTCAAATTTAAAAAAATTTTTTTAAAGCAAATCTTTTTGTTTAAAAAAAATCCAAAAGTTTTGAAGTTTTGATTACAACTCTATGTTTTTGTTTGACATGATTTTTTTTTTTTTTTTTTTTGTTTCAATACTACGTTTTTGGTTTGACGTGATTTTTTTTTTCTTTTATTGAATTGTGAAACAAATCTAACTCTGTACAGAACTGATGACCTTGTTTAGCAAATGCGGTGACGTCATAGAAAATAAAAACGTCTTGAAAAATTAGAGAAAAATGAACAGACAGAAATGTAACCCCAAAAGAATATAAAGATTACGTATTAAATTGAAGATTATAGACCGCAATAATATTGCGGCCTTTAATCGTGTAAGGCTCTCATAATTTAATATTATAGCAGAAAGACGTTAAGTATTCAATTATGCCATATGAGCTGACCAGTTCATTATTAAGAATGCAAAACATATTGCGAGGGAATGCAATACTTTTGTGAGATAAAGGAAAGGAAAAAAAATCCCCTAAAAGACATCTATGCAGCAGCAAGACAGAATAAAATTACACTTCTTTGCTCTGCTAGACACTCAAAGTACACAAAACATGTATATAAGGGCTAAAGAAAAGTGGATTTTGCATGATTTGTCCATTTAAATCAAAGCATATTGGTGTGTTAGAGAGGCAGAATAGTCTAAATTTAAAAATTACTGTTAATCCGAGGAACAACAGCTCATAAATTTTGGTCTCTAGATGTACAAAACTGGTGAAGGGGGACTAATAAAAATGTGGAAAATCTAAAAAGTTCTGAATATAGCATCTGAAAAAACAGACAGAAAGTAAAATCTGTGTTTCATAACTTACTGATTTCATTGTGTGGCCTCAGCTCTCCAACGTTTTTTCTCATCCTGACACACCATCACGTGGTAAATGTGTCTTTTCAATTGCTCCTCCAAGCTAATCTTTAGCTCTGCAGGCAAATGGTTGCTCCTACTGAGAGAAGAGTGGAAATACCTCATACCTCTTAGGAGGGGGGCTGAGCCCAGGCCAGTCTTTATATTAGCTCTCTACTCCGGGAGCCATGGGCAACAGAGAGACGTTCTCCACCTCTGCTGAGACAAACTGGACGGTGGTACCTGCTGCCCGCTTGTTTTTTACCCCTGCTCTCCCATGGGGTGGAAGACTATTTATCTGCTGGTGGGAGAACATGTATCAATGTGCAACATAGCTTGGGATTTGAGCTTTTATTACGATTCAAACTGCAAGGTCAACTTCGCATGAATTTGTGTCAAAGCTGTCAAGCAGAGAAACATAAAACAAAAAGCCCACACAGAGGAAGAAGAGTAAACAACGGGGCTTAGGGGCCAGATGTCTGGCTGTTTTTTTATGCTTTTACATGTACAGTCAAGTAATATGCAGCGTTTGGATCTGAAAGCGCATTATTAGAGACAAGAAGAGATAAGTGAGTTGTTGTTGCATGATGGCACATAATGACATTTGTGGAGAAAACTTATTTTTTCCCTCTGTATCTTTGTCTGCATGGCTACTCTTCAGATAAAAAGTGAAACCAGCTCTCGTCTGAAGCTCAGGCCCTTGTGTCAGTGTAATGTAGTCGGATCTGTCATGCCTTTGATGCCATCGTATGCCACTCCTCCTCTCTTCTCTGGGCTTTCTGACAGTGACAAAGGGGATCGGCAGCAGCGTGTTATCAGTGTGCAGCTGCAGTAATCGTATTATTTAGTTAAGCTTAATTCTGAGAGGCTGACCAACAGCATGAACAAAGCGAGGCCTTGCTAAGCCCATCAGAGTGCTCCCATGGAGCAGAGGTCTTTTCCTGCCTTGCGGCCTCTCTGTACCCATGCTCTCCCATTTTCCACGCTGTTTCCCGCTGCCCTCCTCTGCGTCTGCCTCTCTGTTGCTTTCTCCCTCGCGCTCGCTCTCTTCCTCCTCTTGTTTTTCTGTATCCAGGATAGTTTTTCACTCCCCCCAACCTCATTTTCCTTCCATCTTCATCCCCTTTAAATCTTTCCTTTCTGAAATGCTCAGCACTGGGAGTTTGTATAACGGTGTTATTCACAGTTCATTGGTCTGTTTGAAGGTACTATCTTGATTGAGGGCTTGATGATTGTGCGCGTGCATAAAGAGGTGACCATGGAGATAGATGAGCTTACTAATATGCAGGACATTGCAGGGGCTGTAGATAAGTGTTGAGCTTCATTCAAGCAGCTCATTTGGGGATTGGGAGGATTGGAAATTATATGGAGCCGTTGTGCAATACTATTAATTCATTGTCGTCCGTGTACTTCTAAACATCTTGTTAAGCTAAAACCAAAACGTTAAATGTATTCTATTGGTATTGTAGGTGATAAACTACCACAGATTAGTATGCATGTGCATTCAGCCCTGCTGCTTTTCTTGAGGAGACTGAAATTCTTCTGAGCAAAAAGGTTCAGCCTCTATAGGGTAGAGTTTCTAACTAGGAATGCACCAATATATTGGGCCGATATCAATATCCAATATAACTAATATTTCTGTGGTATATTTTATGTGTATATTTCACTATCACTTTGACACCTTAAAGAGGCAGTATTGTGTACTTTATAGGTAAATAGTGTCGTTTTATAGCATAATTAAGTAACTGTCACCTTCAGTTGTTATAAAATGCTCTCTATATAAAATATGACTGAAAAGAAATCTGACTTCATAATTTAGCATCTTGAAATTGGGCCTCTGTCTCTTTAAGAAGCTCCTGCTCCATTCCTCCTTCAGGAAGTCATAGCAACAATATTCATCTATTGAGCCTTTGACAAAGTCCTCGGGAGCTTTTTCAATGGGAAGCAGTTCCTATGATAAGATTATTAGATGTGAAACTCCACCAGGTGCTAAATTTCTTGTCTTGATAAGAATTTTGATTTTTAGTTGTCACGATACACTGTCTGTATTGTCTGAATTATTATTGTTACCCTTTTCTCTGCTTTTTGATCAATGAGAGTATCAATAAATATCAATAAAGTTGAACATATGATATATGTGTGCAGTTCAGTGGTACAAATCACATATTTTTATGTGGCTGGGGTCCTAAAGAAGTGCATTACAAGTGGGAATGTTTCTGAAGAGCAGTATTTGTGTTTGTGGGGCTATGATTGCTGTGACACACCGTCTCAGTCATACAGCAACCTAAAAGAGAAGCAATAAATAGTCTTTATTTATCTATATCACAATGGTACCACAGAATACCAGGATAAAATCTTGAGTACATATCGACCATCCCACTCTTGTATGTTTTTTTTATTAATACCGTCCTCGCCCTCCGTTTAAATGGACAGCCATGTCTTTTTAGGTTTGAATGCTCTTTTTGTGTGCAAAACTTGTTATATCCTGCTTTAAACTTCACAACAACTTTCTCCCTGATCGTTTCTGCTTCTTCTTGATGCTGTTTTCTATTAAACCTTTATTTTATCAGGATAAAAACCCATTGAGATTAAAAACCTGCTTTTAAAGGGAATCCTGGCCAAGAGCAGCAACAAATACGGTAATGTCCTCTGACAAACATCTGAGGCATTCACAGAAAAGATGCATTTAAACTGAGATTAAATTACATACAAGTGGACTCTGTTTACTAATTACCCATCACATCCAACCTCAGTAAAATGCATTGAAGATTGTGGCTACAACATAGCAGAATCTGGACAGGTTCGATGGATATACACATCTCTGCAAGGCATTGGATGTTAAATGCAGGTAATAAAGAAGTCAAGGAGTCATTCTCAGTAGCTGATGCATCCAGTTTCCATTCGACCCTCAGCAGTGTTAAAACATTAAAACAGAAGTGAAAAATATGCAAAAAAAATTCTCATTAATTAGCTCAAATTAACCCTGGGGGTTCACACAACCAAGGGAAAGCACCCCATGTACCTTATTCTGACACTGACTCTCTTGCAAGCTTGGATCTGAGATCAAACTCATATTTGGCAGACTCTCACACACACATGCACGCACACACGCACGCATACACACCCACACACACACACGCTCTCCGCCCGAAGCAGAGGAAGCACAGAAAAGCAAATCCGCTGTGAAGGAACCATAAAACCAAACGCTGCAGCAAGACAGACCACTCCTGCGCCTCACAATATATGAGCTTAATGAATGTTAATGACCTGTAGCGAGCATGTGAAGACATACATTCACAGACAGATAGAAAGAGGCTTTACTTACAGAATGATTCAGACAGTTTCAGAGGGGCCGTGCCATACTATAGCTGTAGTGGTGAGTCAACGAGGGCGCTAGGATCCGACGGCACAGAGTTCCTGCACCTCAGCCGGCGGGTGACGGGGGGACGGAGGCTGGCGGGGGGAGCTAGAGGAGTTTGTCACTGGAGGGGAGGATGTGTGGAGGAAATCTGGAGCAAGCCAGTGTTTAAAACTCAGAGGAAAAGGTAATCCATGTAGAGGAACAGTCGATGAGAGGGGAGATTCAGTTCTTGAGTACAAACAGAATGAGGGATTGATTTGGTGGGTGTTTTTCTTCTTTCGCTTTACTCAGAGAAAAAATAACAAGAGGCCATCTCGACAAACTGGAAAAGCAGGGGGTGAAAAATCAGTCAATGAGAAAGGCTCCATCTTTTCCCTTTCTTGTGGTTGTTGTTGTTGTTGTTGTTGTTGTTGTTGTTGTGGTCTTATTCTGCTCTCCTCTGTCTCGCTTGCACCCAGGGACTGCAGAGGGCTTATAGGAGGAGTAACGCCGGCGTCAGAAAATCAATCCCTGTGCCAAACGACGAGCGAGCATAAAGGAGTAAATGACAAGCAGATGAAGGGGAGGATTTCTGACACCTGCTCTCTCGCTCCGCTTCTGTCTGCCTCCCACCCTCTCTCTCTTTCCAACCTGGATTTCCTTTTTAGTAACAACCCTCCCTTTGCTGTATGTTGGGCTTTCTTCAGTGCAACGGTACTGACTTAGATGGATCCTAAAGGAGCCACAAACACGAGGATGCTCCTCTTCGCTTCTTCTTACCTCCTCTGAAAACAGTGAGTGGAATGACAATGAAATGCAGAACGTCGGCTCTGCCAGCTCTGGATGTCTGCTGCCTTTTTTTTTTTTTTTTGCCTGACACTTCGGCTGTGTAGCTGTCTTCCTCTCAGTCTCAGAGCTTCTCTGTCAGTCCTTACAGGTGTCTGTTTACCGGGCCATGGTTTAGTTCAAACACCAACACGCAGAGACAGCAGCTTCAGACCAGACAGTGAACTCAAGCCCCCCCTCTGGCTGAAATCCTGACCCCTCCCCTGCCCATGGCGTTAACTACCCTCCAACACACCCCAGACGAATTACAGGAGGTCTAAAAAAAGGGACGCTGGACAATCCTAGTTAATTCTGGGGTTTTTTTCTCGCTCTCTCTTCTGTCTGTCTCCTTTCGTGTTATTTTCTCCACCTGTCCTTCTGTTTTCTGCTCCCCCACCCTCCTCCTCCTTTGCTCTGTGGCTGTCTCCTTATTCGTTATCTATTCTGGACAGTCTGTCCCTCTTCCCTCTCCGTCACTGAGGGAGGATGAAGAAGAATGGTGCTGCTTCATAATATATTTCTCTGCAATGTGAGAGAAGGGACAGGGAATTTCAGGTACAGAAGCTGCTCCTTTGAAAAAAAAAAAAAAGTAAAAATAAAAACTAGCCTCCCAGGGGGGGGTGATTTTCAATTACTCGCCTTTGCCCACAAACTTATGTGGAAAAAGTGACCCGGCACTGAGGTGCGCCCCAAAAGTGTCGTAATCTCAATGAAATATCCGGCCAATAAATCCGTACACGTCCAAAAGCTCCGTACCGCTGCTCAAGCATCACCGCATCATATTTCATTTCACATGAAGTTCAAGCAGCTTAATTGCTCGACGCACTGACTGGTGGCTGGTGGCACGTCGACTCCTCCGAGGCCTGCTTATCTCTGCTTCCTGCAGTCGGCTCCAGGCAAACCCCAACCTCAATTCTGCAGGCTCAGCGCTGGCTGCAGCGGACGGCTGGAGATGCTGGAGATGGTCAGGTGTGGAAAGCTGGCTGCTGAAGGGAACGTGTTGGCCATTCGGCGACCACCGCTCCCAGGCTTCGGGCCTAGAAAGGAGAGGAAGAGGAGAGGTAAAAGTACAAGAGAAGAGGAGTGAGAGTGCATGAAAGGTTAGCTTGACGACATTTGTGTCACTCTGTCTTATCGCGCATGTCATTCTCCTGCCTGTCACACTCCTCCCTAGCTGTCGTCCTGCTGTCTATTCTGTCCTTGTCACTCTTTCTCCGACTCTGCTGCTTGTTTGCTCCTTAGTCCTCGGCACTCGCGTTAAGATTTGATCCTTTCGCTCCCCTAACAAGCTCATCTTCACACAGTCTCCACATGACATGTCTTCTATTCCCCCTGTGCAATTTAATAACGACACCTTTACTGCTTTCATTCAATTCGTTCTGCTGTCTTCTTCCTCCTCAAGTCTTTGCGTCAGGTGAAGCATGGCGACGCCGAGTTTTAGCAGGAGTGAAACGCAGATTTATTTAAAGTGTTGTGGTTGATCCCGACTTCAACTTAAAAAAAACTTTAAAAACTTAAGTTCCCAACTTAAAAAAAAAAATCTATGTTGAGCGTCTGCAGATCCAAAAACGCAAAGTCTTAACGACGTTCTGCGCTTAAATAATATAACTTCACTGTTGAGCTGAAAAAAATGTATTCTCATTATAATCAAACCTTGAGTTTAAAATACTGTGGTTTCAAAATATCACAGCTTTCACACAAAAATACAAAACAGATGTTTAACATGATCCAGCTGCTTTGAACAGGAAACCGTAAACTAATCCCTCTGCTGCCAAAATAATGCAACATATTGATTATTACAATTAAAACAGTCTTACCTTTAACACTTATTTAAAGTTAATGTGAACTTTATATGTAAACTTAAGCAAAACCACAATATAAACTCATTTGCTTTATATATTCTTTATATTAAATAACACAACTATAACAATCTGCTGATGGTAAATTAGTTGAAATATATTTTAAGGTAGAGCTTGCTTTTTGTAGTCTTATGAAGGTTTTAATAATAGTAGTAATAATAATTGTATTTGTATAGCTCTTTACAGTTGCCAGTAGATAGAGCAAAGCACTCTTCAGTGGGTAAAATAAGATAAAACATAAAAAACACAAGACATAAAACAGGATGTTGCTGTGAAGAGGCTGTTTGGTGCTCAGTCGGTTTCCACTCTATGATTGTTGAGTTTTTCCACAACTATTGATATTTCTGAAATGCCAAACTTGTATTTTTATTTTCAATGTGAGGCTAAATTTAATGTACCAAAAGTCTGCAGCAACAGGTGGGTGAGGGGCGGCGCTGTATTACTCCACACAGCCTGAGAAAACTCCATTTAAGAAACATTTTCTCTGCCATCTTATTTAGAGATTCAGGCTTTTTCTTCCGGACTGATTCCCATTTTGACCGATCCTGATTGTTTTAAATCGAACTGAAATGAATAAATCACACGATTATTTGTGGTATGTGGGATTTATGCATTAAATCACATGCATACACTCCACGCATTAAACTCTATGTCCTTCATCTGATGTTTATTACTGTCAAAAGAAGTGCGTGAAAGCATACACTGATTGATAATGCATATATAGACTAAAAATGGTGGAAATTATTAGTTTTGATGCGTTAGGTTTAGGTTTATTCAATAGATCAAGAAAAAAATCACCTCATTCCAATCTCTGCATAACTGAAGCACCAATGGCTTTATTAAAAACATTTTCAATAACAGAAAGGAAGAGTAATTATAAATTCATTTCAAATTCTAATGTTTGATTAAAGCTATTGTTTGAATGAAGAGAATTTCATTTGATTATCTGCAAAAGCAAATCAAAGAGACAATTTGAACCGTTGCTGCTGTTAGTAAACAACATGATTTCATGTGGCCAATAGGTGAACAATTCAAAGATGGTAGTTAATTGGGTAAAGAATGGCTCAAAACACAAGTCAAGAAGCATCAGAATAAACCTGATCATTAGAATGAACTTTCATTTAAATTTTGTTTAACAAAACTCATCCATCACCTGTCAAACTCAACCAAACAATTATGTAGAGCGCTACTGAAGCACAAAAATGCTCTCATATTTATTTTGGTTCTAATGCGTCACCTCATTACACAAATACACAACCGCCCCCTTCTAATGCCACCCTGGGAAACTGCCCATTCATCCCAGTTTGCTCAGCAATGGTCCATCTGGACCAGAACCCTGCAACCTGCAGCCCCAGTCCCTCCAAATAATATTTTTAAAAATGGATAATAATAATAAGTATTTAGCTTTTTTTTGTGGAATATTTTAACTACAATTCCAAAACAGTCTTACATTAAAAGTACCAGCAACATGTTTTTACAGATATTTTCTCATAATTATAAGCATGTTCTTTTATTTTCATTTTAAAAAAAATACATCCCACAAAATAAAATGTATCCATCTTCTTTTTGCAAAAGTTTTCTGATTTTCTCTGTTTCAAAACTTCAATTATAATAAGTTTTTTCAAAAGGTCAGGTAACACCATCAACTCTGAACCAGAATTAGGAGGCGACAGTGAGGGTAAAACTTATTTTTTGGATTGTAAAGGTTGCAGACCTTTAATCTAGATATATGCAGATGAGACCCTGATTTTGGTTTTACCTTAAAGAAATTTGGATTTCTTGCCATCGCCTTCGACTTTTTTAAAAATCACACCCTCTTTTGTTAAATAGACAAGACAATTAGCATGATTCAAAAATAGCAGCAAGGTGTCAAATCTTCCCTAACAGGTTGTCTTGTCTCTCTGTTACTATGCAACAGTTAGCACCTGTTGAATATGAATTATTGAATCCTGAGAAAAACTCCCTGTGCTCACAGTTTCGGGACTGGTCTCCTCTTCAGTCGCAGAGGAAATATAGAAAGAAGCAGATCCATGCAGGAGTTATATTACCTCTTTTTACGAACTCATTAAACCGGGTGAATGACTCCTTCCTATCTGCAGAGCACAATGAAGCGACGCTTCATTTGCAATAAAGCACCAGAGCCTTTTCAGTTTATCAGCTGCAATCAATACGACTCTGCGGATAGATATGGCCCTCCTCTGACACCGTATCCTCCCAGGATCGTTTAGGACGGGAGTCTGAGTGTTCCTGCACACTTAGTTAGGTCAGGGCTCAGCGTCGGCTGTTGTGTGTCCCTCCGCTGGGAACATTTGCATGCTATGTCATTGCAGGTGTGAGGGGATGTAGATGGGTGTGAATTGGTGTGCAGAAGGTATGTCAGCGTGAAGTACAAAGATATGAGAAGAAGAAGAAGAGGAAGAAGAAGAAGAGGAAGAGGAGGAGGGGGTTCAGCGTTGCATGTGTCACATCTGTCAGGCAGGAAGCAATTAATTACACTGATCTACTTCATAACCTTTTGTTTGTTTGGGCCCAAAACACCAAAATAAAGCCAAAAAAGGTGACTGACACAAACACACACACACACGCACACACACACCAATCAGTGCTGATTGCCTGTGTCAGGATAGACTCTAACATCTCTAGTGAGCCTGAATTCAAACAGAATGTGGAGAAGAGCTTGAGGAGAGAAGGAGAGAGGGATGGAGGCGAGGAAGGGGGGGAGGGGTGACACAGCCGAGGAGGGAAGGATGGAGAGAGGGATGGAGGGAGAGAGGGATGGAGGGAGGGAATGCGGTGTGGAGTGGCATGGGGTGGGGGGGGGGGGGGAAAGG
>NW_015113900.1:126942-146690 GCF_001443285.1 Poecilia latipinna | reverse complement strand
GGGAGAGAGGGATGGAGGGAGAGAGGGATGGAGGGAGGGAATGCGGTGTGGAGTGGGGTGGGTGGGGGGGGGGGGCAAAGCGCAAAAAATGAAGTGAGCCAGTCCAATTTTATCCAAATCCATCAAGCTGGACAGTTCTGTTTCGGGAATGATTGAGAGGTGCGGGGATGCGAAGGGATGGAGGGAAACAGGTGGGGCAGCGGCGGGGTGAGCGGGTTAAGCAAGGAAAACAGAGGGAGCCCCTCAGAAGTAGAAAAAACGCTCTGATGAAACTAAAACGGGAGGAAGATGAGTTAACCGGTGAGCTGTGACACATTTGAGGTGAAAGAGGATGGAGTGATGAGGCTGGGAGGGGGGCCGGGAGACGCGGACACTCACCCATTTCAGCGGGCTCTCCTCAGGCAAGCACAATCCCTGCTCTGTGATCCCATCCCGGGGAAAAGGCGCAGCGAGATCCTGGAGCTCCCTCCGCTGAATACCAATGGAGCTGCTATTATCAGCTTACACACACTGACTCACACACACACACACACACACACACCGGCGCTGAGGAAGAGGCACAAACGCAGAGTCAAGTCAGGGCTGCATGTTCAAATCAGAGGGGGAAAAAATGCAGTTTGACAATGCATGTCACAGTAGAAAAATCACTGGTGTGCTCCCCCCTACCCCCCACCCCATTTTTTTTATTAATGTTTCTTCATGAAAAAAGCAGCCTGAAACAACCATTCACACACTCCCGTTCCCCGCCTGTGTCAGTACTTACTGAGATTATATTCAAAATCCCAGCGAGTCCCACGGTTGACTCTGTTCCGGCTCACAGCTCTGCTTCCAAGGGAGACGAATGAGTTGTCCGCTATTTTCCCTCGCCTCCCCGTGGGCTCCTCGCAGCTCTGATGCAGAGATACACACACATTAAGACAAACACTTCCTCCTTTATACGCAGTATCCATCCAGTTTTTCAGTCTCCATTTGTTGATTTAGGTCCAGTTCGTCCGCCTGGCTGTGGACTTCACTGTGATTCGGCGTTCACTCAGTCACGCACTCCCTCTGCTCAATAGTACAGCCGTACCTCCTTGGCTCTCTCCAATCTAATCAGCTCTCTCTCTCTCTCTCTCTCTCTCTCTCTCTCTCTCTCTCTCTCTCTCTCTCTCTTTCACACACCCTCCCCCCCCCTCTTCCCAGTCCCTTGTTCCTCCTTCCCAGCACCCGCTCCTTTACTCCTCCTTTCTCTCTCCCTCCAAGATATTTTTCTCAAAGATGAATATCTGCCCTCCTCCACTCCTCATCCGTTCTTCTTTCTGTCACTTCATCAGATAAGGGTTTGAAACAAGAGCAAAAGAAGAGACGAAAAAACTGGTCATCTGGAGCATTTTTTTTCACACATCCACACAGAGAGGAGGGAGTATGGGAGACAGAAGAAACTCATGAGGATGGGTTTCATCGTCAGCAGGGTAAACTAGGCTGACAAAGTTTGTCATGCCTCCATGGTCGGGGTGACAAACACCATCAAACCACCACACGACTCGCCTCACACCCGATGACACGCAAACACATCTCCGCAGAGACCGACTGAAATCTGATGGAGCAAACACTTAGGGTGATGGTAAAGAGACCTTCCAACTGCAAAAGCTTCACCGTATTCATAAAAAAAAATGCCGTAATGCTGAATTAATCGGATTAATAAGCGGTGATTGAAATAATCGTCAATTTAGAAATCAATTAATCGTTACCTGGCATATACAGAATCAAAATAAGGCCATTTGCTGAAAAAAACAAAAAACAAACTCAAAGCAGTAATTAAACCAAATCTGCACAATACATATATAGAGAGATATATTTACAGCTCTGGAAAAAAAATTAGGAGACCACATAAAATGATCAGTTCTCTGATTTTTACTTTTTATAGTTATATGTTTAAATAAAATGAACTTTGTTCTTTCATTCTATGAGCTACTGACAACATGTCTCCGAAATCCCAAGCAAATATTTAGTATTTACTTTCAGAGAAATTTGAGAAATGGTCAAAACAAGTTCATATTCATACTAATGTTTCAACTCAGGAAGGGATCAGAAATCAATATTTGATGGAATAACCAGGAGCTTTTCAATGGGGTTCAATGCAGTGGTGGCTTCATTTTGTCCAGAGCTGTATACATTTTCTATTTAAGATAAAAACACTCAGTCAGTTCAAATTCACTAAAGGAAATCAACGTTTTTAGGCAACAAAATGTTTAACTGCATTAAACACATTTAAATAAATCTTAACACAGAGCAACAGTAGCTCAAACATGTAAGCAGGCACACGGATGTGTAAAAGGTTTAAAAATAAATCCATCTTTTCTTGCAGTTGGATAAACTCACTGACAATTTAAATGAACTATTTAACATTATTCTTATTTTTGTTGTTATAGATCATGGCACTGGTAGTCATTGTATCAGGGTTTATTTACTTAATTAATTCTTCATGTTCCATTATTATTTATTAATTAAACATAATATGTCAACAACAATGATGATCGTTGCTACTATTATGTTTTAAATGTCGCACACATCCATGCTAACATTGACTTAAACTATCAGTCATCGCACTGTTCTTATAACATGTATAGTTTCTAATATATGTTTTGCTTTTCTGTCTTTAAAATCCCGCTGCAACATAAGCTGAAGTATTTGGATCTGTTCTTTGGGTACACCATGTGAAGACGATGCAGTCCTGGGTTAAACTGCTTCCTTAAAGTCATTTGCTTAATGTCATCCCCTTTATCTTTCTGCCCTCTTTCCAGTCAATTTAATGTCAAAAAAAGGCCTCTAGTACCAAAAAATATTCTTGACTTATTTAAGATGAGAGTTTCTAGGAACTTCTAATTAGTAACCCATGATTTTGTGTTTGTCTTAATGTGTGTGTATCTCTGCATCAGAGCTGCGAGGAGCTGCGAGGAGCCCACGGGGAGGCGAGGGAAAAAGAGCAGCATCTTGGTGTCAGTAGTGGTTTTTGACCTACCATATCAAATGTAAACATGTAGAGTTTCCTAAACTCTGCTGGGATTTTAACTGGGACCAGAAGCTTTAGCCAGATGAGACTGGATTTATTTGGCATCAAACTCTGCAGGTGGATTTGACATAAAACATTCTACAGAGAATGAATGTAAGGAATAAAAAATAAACTAAAAACTAAAGCAGCATTATTCTATGTAACTCATTGGAGTAATGAGCCAAAAGAAAAGGCTAATCAACATATTTTTTTTTCTAAAGGTGCAAAGTCAATCTTTTTCCTTGGCTGTACAACTAAATCTGCTGAAGGGAAGAGAGTATAAAACATAATTCAGGATCCTGGATTATCTAGTTTCTAAACCTTTCTAATCTTACAACAAAAAGCATTATAATATAATGATTGTTTCTATTTATAAGGTTTTACATTGTTATTTAATCTAACTTCTGAAGTCAGTCTAAAGCATTGGTGTCCAAACTTTTTGCCATCAGAGCTAAAATCATTAAGTTGAACGCATGTGCCACATGTAAAAAAAAGAAAGAAAAAAGAAGCTAATATAAAAAAAAATAATAGAATTTAATACAACTTTATAAAATCAAACTTTTTGAGCCTTTTTCATTTTATCTGCTAAATAATGAACCAAAAAAATTAAATTTTATTGTTGGATTTTTAAACAAACGGATCAGTAAATCAGAAAACATGGAGGTACTGCAAGACCAGACTGCCCAAAATCTTTCATAGGGCTCCAAATGGCTCCCGGGCCGCACATTGGACATTAGCAGCTTGTTGATTTACCTAAAGAGATTCTGCAAGGATGATGGATTCAAGATTTCTCCCTCAAATCTTGTGAAATGCTAAAGGAGAAGACTAAGTGCTATGCTGCCACTAAAGGATGGCTGTAAAAATTATTAACAGCAGAGGTGCCAATATTTATATCACCACTTAAATTAAAGATTGGATTCTTGATTGCTTTAAATTAAAGCTAATAAATTTGCCTACTGCTGTGCATTCTGCAAATGCCCGACTATCATAAATCAAGTGCAGTAAAGTATTGTGGATACTTTACCAGGCTGTTTACATACAATAAATAAAACGAGAACATAGATATGCAATGAGAAGTGTTCAGTTACTTCCTCGCCATCATCCTAATGCACAGAAGATGGAGTGAAACAGTGTTTACATTACTGAAATAATGGACACAGCTTTAATGAAAATGAAAACTGATAATGTCAGCTCAAATGTTTGTAATTATGAAAACATGGCAGCTCGGTTTGCAGGGAATTGTGAACTGTGGCGCTTGGACTCCTGCAGCGCCATGTGCAGACGTGTCTGTGTGTAGTACACATCCATAGCATCATTACTCCTCTCAGCAGAGCATCCTGTCACTTTATGCAGGACGCCGTTGAATGGAGCTGACACACTATTTACAATGTTCAGACATACAAGAAGAAAACCCACAACAGCATGAAACCAATCTGCAGCGACGCTCATCCAGGCCCGGGCATTAGGAGGCACTGGGGGGCATTGCCCGCCTAAACAGTCAGCCGCGCCCCCTATGGACTTCAAGCTTTTTCTGCTCATTTTTACCTCAGAGTGGCCAACTTTCTATTATTTCTATCTCGATTTGATACAGTAGGGGTTCCCGCACTTCCCTTATCTGTGATTTCTAACCCCAGAACTTATAACGGTTTAATCCATTGTTAACATGTTGTAACGTATTTTTCCGAGCTGCTTTTAAACGCAACATGAGTCCTAATATGAGTGGCAGTGACGGAGACCTGCCGCTGCTGCGTGGAGCTGCACAGGTGTGTGTTAGAAACAGTAAACCCGCAAAAGACAAAAGAAAACTTTTAACAGTTTTACTTTCCCCCGAAGCTAACCGAGTGAGCTGAGTAATGCTGCTGGATGCAGGTAATGTTAGCGAACATTAGCAAGCTAACTCCAATATACCATGTTACGCTAGTAATAAGTATAAGCTAAGTAATGTTCTCATCTATGTTCAAAAGTGGGTAGTACTAGTTACATTTACTTGAGTAACTTTTTTTTTGGGGGGAAAGGTACTTATAAGAGTAATTTTACTGCACTGCACATTTTTTTTTCTTAAGTAATATTATTATTCCTGCCATTTCAGTAGATTGTTTTCGCAATTGAAAACATTAGATTCTTAAACTGTTTTTTAGCGGTTTCTCCTAAACTGGAGACGCAAAAATAAATAAATAAAGTCTCAAGTTTACGGTAAAATAACGGAAGCTGTGGTTGTTAGAATTTTCCCGTTTAAATACGCATAAATACCGTGAAGTTTTGCCATTTATACTGTACACGAATTTTACCGTATTCATATGAATTTGTACGGTAAAATTCTGGCATCCACAGTTGCGGGTATTTTTTATCGTAAATTAGAGAATTTTTAGTGTCGATTTCTGCAATTTATAATCTAATGTTTATGCAAATCTGACATGCTGATTATTTTGTTTGAAAGGTGACATAAAGGTGTGTCTATGTATTTATATTAAAGCAAAAGCTCGTTTCTGTTAAATTCCTCTGGAGCTCATCGCTGGTACTATACGACGTCCCGTGTCGCCCTTTCCCCCCCCGCAGCTCTGGGCCTGCAGCCTGAGGCGCCTCTGCTCCTCTCGGCTCAGTCCACCTCCTGTTTTTGATATAGATCTGTTCCTCAACCTTACGGCCCCTGAGCTCTCCGTGTCCTCTAAAGCTATTAAACTCACCACAGCGTGTTGAATCATTGATTTTGTCACTGCGCATGACTTGGCTTTTTAATTGCTAGTGTCAACACTCTGCTGGCTTTACAACTGCATTTGTGAGTTATGCTCTGAAGAGATAATCAGTTCTAGCGTCCATTCAGATTGTCAGAATAAGCAGCGGGATCTATTAATGATGAACTCTCATTCATGATTCGGGCGCAGAGCGGTGTGGGGTGTGACTGTGGGACCGATCTGTGGCTGAGACGGGAGCCTTTGGAAAGATCAGCTCTGGTTTGTCCGGCGAAGCTGTCGCCTAATCAAACGAGGGAGCAAAAATAGCATGTGACAATGCTGAGCTGTCTCCTCTGTTTTGCTTTCAAACAGCCTCCACCCCCACACCATTCATCATCATCATGTTTTCACCTATTCACTTTGCATCTCATGAAATAATGCGCATCTCAAGATGTCTGTGTCCAGTGGGCGGACAGTGCTGGATCACCTATTACTCACTCATGCTTGATCCTATTAGACTGCAGCCATGTCACGCAAGAGTTTCCCTCGGGTCGCACAGGCTGTGTGTGATGCGTCTGTACGGGCATTTGGATGCATCTGTTGTTCAGCCTCCCAAATTGTAGATTTCTGAACTTTTTTTTTTTTTTTTTCAGACTGTGCATGAGGAGTGTTTATGTGGCGGAGCGGCGGACACAGCCTCACCCCTGGCTGTGACCCTCAGCTGCAGTTTTCAGGAAGTCGGGAGGAGTCTCCATGTGCTGTCTCTCCCATTCCATCACACACACTGACACACGGCCTGCAGTGCCAGTGTGTGTTTGTTCGAGGTCTCATTCCGCCTTAGTCTAATTTCCTCCACTTTGCTTCTAAATGCTGCTTTGCAAAAGTATTTATGTCGTTTTAACCGCTAACTTCTATGTGTTTCTGGTTGTATTTTATGTAACGGATTAATCAAAAGTCTATCACACATAAAAATCTAAGAAATGTGGTGTGCATTTTAATCTGAGCCGTTATAACATAAATATTTTTAATCTAAACCTTAACATTGTTGCTCTGGATGTAAGTTATTGTTTTCTTTGAAGACTAAAGGTTGTTCCTTGGTCTTCAAAAACTAGAATAACAGCAGCATCCGATATTTAGATTTACACAAAAAAGTTCTTAAAGTGTTAAAACAATATATACGAAACAAGATTAACAATAATAGTAATAATAATAAAAAATACTGCAAATAGGAATATCGGATTCACAATCCAAGGAATGTGCAGTCGAGTCAGATGACTTTTTAAGTAAATTTACGTATTATACACGTGTTTTGATTTATATTCACGATGCAGTTTGTGCACTGATGTTCACAGAACGGCTGAATTTATACTGTGAAACTTGACGACTCTTGGATTTTATCAAAGGGTGTCAGAGTAGAGGGGTATGATTACAGAAGTGCACTTTGGCTTTTTTTTTATAGCACAAAATGTCAATATTGCACATGGAGGTTTTTGGCTGTATGTGAAAACATTCAAAGGGTGTGAATACTTTTGAAGTACACTGTTGCACTTTTAAGTCAATAACTTAAAAAAAAGAAAGATTGTCTGCCTCCATTAGCTAAACATTTGAATGAGAAACCACTTAATATTAAATTAATATTTAATATTAAATGCAATAAAATCATTCACTTCCATATTAATGGTTATTCAGGCGCCAGTGTTTGCACTGAGACTCTGCTGTCACTGTGTTCACCACTCTCTAAATATGCATTCAACAGCTGTCTCTCTCTCTCTCAGCTCCATCCCACACCACTTTGCTCTTGACAAATTGATGTGCAGCACTTTTACATAACAACTAAGTAATATACACACAGACGCACGCACACTTGAAAACCCATCCACGGCACAAATGTGATCCTAACTCAACCATTACACACACACTGCAGAGCAGGTGTTAAAAGCCCAGAGTCTGCAATCGCTAATGCATGTTTGCATTTCCTTAATTCACTTCTGCAGAACACAAATGTGGTTCCGATGTTAACTATTGCTTGGTAAGCAAGGCAAAGGAGGGAAGAAGTAGACCGAGGGACTGGGGGGGGGGGATTGACATTCTGCCTGAGTTCTGCGCTCTGCTGGTGGAATAATGATTAGCTGCTCTGTATTCCAGGCACATATTCCCCACTATCAATGAAGGGAGGAGGGAGGCGCAACCGTGAGGGAGGGACGGCGAGAGGTGTGGGCGTCACGCAGGCGAAAACAAGGTGAGCGGGGAAGAAACGCATGAGAAAAGTGAGGGATAATGGAGGACAGGGCAGAGCAGCACACACCACCGCCGCTGCTGCAGCAGCCGCAGCAGTGAGTTCATGCATGTGGTCAACAACTGCAACTTCAAAACTTTAGGGAAGCTTCTGCAAAGTGAAGCTGCTGCACACTTGTGCACCCATCCATACACACACACACACGCATTTATATAAAAAATAGAAAACTACACGCTTGGAGACTACTTTGTCAAAGTCATAGCAGGTACAGCAACCTCAGCAAAGAGAGACAGAGGCTGCATCGCAGGGGGAGAGCAGGGGGGGAAGTAATGAAGAAAATATTACAGCGAAGAGAAAAGGAAGCATGTGAGAGCTATAATTATATAATTTAAAAGCATAGAGAATGAGAAATGTACACTATTACTTAAATAGGTCAATCATGCATTAATAAGTACAATATGATAATAGAGCTCAGAAGTCAGCCGCAGCCCGCTGCGCGAGTTTGTGCTCATTAAATTACAGAGAAAAAGACTACATCATGTTTTTCATTTAATTTTTAAGCGAAGGTGAATTTCTCCAGCGAAACTCAGATTATTACATAATCTGGCGTCGTTCACTGTAATGGATGACAGTTTCTTTTAACATAATGTTTGACTTTATGCAGCGAACGCGTTTTTCGTGTTTACTGGGAGCCTGGATGAGTGTTTTTACCGTTTTATCGTGTGTTAACAGCTAAACTAACATAATCACCATAAATGTCTCCTGAGCTGCAAACAAGAAAGAAATATGAATACAGTAAAGCAGACACTGAAAATATCAAGGGATGCATAATTCTGTGTAACGAATATAAAACAAAACCTCAGGCAGACGTTGGGATGTCATTTCAAAATCTACATTTTGGTGTGAATGTTAAAATGTAAGTAAATAAAATATGCATGTCTTTCCAACATAAAGCCACTCTATATAATTTTTCATGCCGAAGCGTATAATGCAGAGTTGCACATGCAGTGAATTGAACTTAATGTGATTTATGATCTTGTCCTTCTCCTGCAGAATTATTAGTACATGTGATATTCACAGTAAATTGTTTGACCTTTAATGGCCACATGCAAGCTCTGCTGAGTTATTTCAGCTGTCAGGTGTACGCTGCATCTTATTGTTTTCAGTCCTTTGTTCAGGTGCTGGATGTATTTTAGCTTATAATGTCTAATATAGATATTTACTGCACATAAAAACTGCCTTTTATCTATGAGGAATAACTGTAAAGTCATCCAAAGGCTGGCTTAAACCTGTCAATATGAAGAATATAAACAATGTGATGTCCTTGTGACGTACCAATAAATGGCCTCTATCTAGTTAGTTCTCAGCGGTCATTTAGTTTTTAATTTCTGAAACGTAACATCATCGCACATTAAGGTGGATCTGCTGATTTGGGATCCAATAATCAATTCTTAACACATCAAATCACATCACTGGGCTTCCTGATTCAAAAATCTGCAGCCTAAATGTCCTTGAATCAGAACTCAAGGACATTTTTGTTTTTATTATTACCACAATTTTAGCAGATGGTTTGTCATATTTGCAGCATAAATGATCAAATATAAAATGTAAGGTCCACGCATGGCTGCGCTGACATTAGATCTTCCAGTTAGTGTTGGAGCTGCTTCCTCTTTTGTAATTATATTAACACCGATAGATAAAACATTTGGCAGGTCAAATGAGGTAGGACACACACGGCTGCATCTCACTAAATCCAAACCTCATCTATATTTCAATGATTTAATTATAAAGGTTAAACAGAGCTTCATTGCACAGAGTGATATATTTCAGTTTTGTGTTTTAGAAACATCAAACTTGTGAGTATTTCTTTGAACTTTATGCTGCATGTGTCGCCTACAGCTCTGGTAAAAAACAAACTGCACTGAAAACCTCGTCATTATTCCACTAAATATTGATTCCTGAGTTAAAACATCAGTATTGTTGTTTCTAAATGAATATGAACTTGTTTTCTTTGCTTTGTTTGAGGTCTGAAAGCACTGCAATTTTTTCATAATTGTGACCATTTTTTTGATTTTCTACTAATAAATACTACATTTTCGTTTGTAACTTCAGAGACATGTTGTCAGTAGTTTATAGAATAAAAGAACAAAGTTCACTTAACTTAAACATAAACCTACAAAGAGTAAAATCTGATCATTTTAAGTGGTCTCTTAAATGTCTACATTGTTTAGTTTCTCTCATCTTCCTCGATTCCCAGATTCTCTATAAGGTTTATTTCACATCAGTTTTCTGCCCAATCAAACACAACGAGATTCAAGTAACTAACTTGAAATTGGCTCTGCAGTAACACAACATCTTAATGTACCCAACCTGAAATGAAAATATCAGTCTCTTAACTCATTGTCTTCCTAATGTGAAGGCTGGCACTGTTATGTAAATGTGAACCATTTCTTTATCCGCGCCTCTTTTCCTTCCCATTAGGAACCCTTTGTCCGATTTTGGCATTCAACCCGAGTTCATTTTCTAAATTTAATTAAACCTGCTGGCCTCTTTTGATACTTGCCTGTTTGTACATCTGTCTCCTCTTTATTTGTGTTTGCTGACCTCGGAGTGAACTCTACCAGCGTTTAGTTTCTCTCTGCTGAGGCTGTGAAAACACGAGTGCCATCCATCTGTCCGTCCATCATCTTCATGTCTTCCTACATGCTTCTGCCACTCACCCAGGGGGTTGGGTGCCAAGTGATGGGGGCGGCGGCCAAAGGCGGGGTCTTGGCGATCCGATCCTCGGCTTTAGAAACTGGCTCTTGAAAATACAGAAGCATCTCAGTAAATAAGAATATCATCCACAAAACTATTTATTTAGTAAATCAATTAGAAAAGTGGAGCTTATAAAATGTTGATTCATTATAGAGGCATATATACATATATATGTATGTATTATTTTTACAAACAAAAAAGGGATTTTAATGGAGAAACGTTCAGCTTACACAGGTCATTTCTAAAGAAGTTCAGTTCATAGAGCGCTGTAGCCAAACACATTAATGGAAAGTTAAGTGGAAGGAAAAAGTACTACACAAAAAGTCTTAAAAGGGTTGTGACACAAAACCGGTTGAAGAATTTGAAGGAGATTCACAAGTTGTGGACTATGTTTGAAGTAAATTCTCCAATATGAAAGTTAGAACCTTCATGTTGTTTTGGTTAAGTTACTCCAGAACAAAAGACCACATGTGAAGCTTCTTACCTGAAATAAGGACAAAAAGGACCATATTTTTGTTTAATTTCCAAATTCCTCTTTTTAGATGAAGGTAAAGTTTGTGTTTCATTTAGAAATCAAGGAGGAAGGCAGAAAAGGCAGAGGATCCATGCTGCTTAGTGTGAAATTTCTACAGTCGGCGATGATTTGAGGAAACATGTCGTCTGCTGGTGTTGGTCAACTATCAGGTCCAGATAAATCAGCAAGACTGCAATCCAAATCCAGACTGATGGATGGATTCAACTTTCTGTTCAACAAAATAAGAGAAAGAAAGTGCTAATATCTAACCATAAAACAAAAAACTATGTGAATAAATAAGAAAAATGCAGCAAACCACTGAGAACATGCGAAGTAACAAGAACTGGCCCACAAAGTTGACTTTTATCAGCTAAAATGACTAGTAATTACACATTTATGCCGTAAAGTTGGTGTTTTTTAAACTCCACACAGATGACAAAAAGTTTTCCAGAGTTGTTTAGTTTCACACAGCCCCTCTTACGGCAGTAAAAAAACACACACTTTAAATATGGTCCACTTTAAATGTCTCACCTGGTGATGAAAGCCGAACACAAGCGGCTCCTGGTGTCCTCCACCTGCTCAGGACTCTGTGATGTCAGCGGGTTTGGAGAGCTGAGAGCTGAATTTGCATCTTTCTCTGCAGGGTCAATTAGAAACAAAGAGCAGGAGAAACAGCGAGAGGACAGCTTTCCTTGTTGCACAGCTGGGATTCCCAGAGCTGCAGCCAGGAAGCACAAACTGTGGGGTCTTCAGTTTGATGTCTGGAGTCTCAGGTGGTTTCTGCTGCCATTAGTCTCTTGCTACCCGGATTATTTGCTCAATTTTTATTGTTCAGCAAGTAAACTTTTATAATTACGCACTAATTCACCATGTTCTGTCACGTACATAGAGAGTTATTAGTTTAATGTGACAAAAAGTGAAAAAAATCAAAGTCTATGTGTGCTTTTGAATCGATACTGATGCCTATTTTTGGGTAAATAAGGAACTAAAACAAACACTTAAAAAAAAAAGAAATCCACTGTTTGAAAGGTTGACCTTTCCTGCATTTATTTACATCTTAGATTTTTAAACAATCTGATATTTTATAAATTTTTTTAGATCCCATGATGCTGAGAAATGTAATATTTCACTAGATTAATCCGTCTAATCTCTGCTTGCTTTACTGCCACATAAATGCTCTCAATAATTAATGGAGGTAATTGCAAAATCCCTGTGCACATGCACCCGCGAGAGCTTTTTTTTTTTTCTTTACTTCCAGCTCTCTGCATGCATGATCGTACGTCATTTAACACGGAATTAGACACGTTTTATGAAGCTTATCCACTTCTTGCAATCGATCCAAGCTTTGTCACAAAGTGCTGCAAACACAAACTACGGTTTCATCTGGAAGCCTTTGACTCCGGTGGAGAGAAAACTTTGGTTTCCAGGTTTTGTCCTAATTTCCACTCTTTTACTGCAGCTGCACAAGAAATGAGGTGAATAACTTCACTTCCTGGAGGGATACTTGCTTCTTGGAGGGTTTTTTTTGTGTGTGTGGAATAATTTCATCCATGTTTAGCAGAAAATGTATCCATCCAGAGTTCAGAGTTCGTCTGTGACATCATTTACTCCAAGTACCATTAGAAGACATGCTTGTCAGGCTGCCTATATGTCTCCACTTGATGATGCTTCACATCATTAACTATATAGAATATTAGCATTTTTTTCCTTCCCGTCGTTAAATCTTCGTTTTGTCTGACTGAAAAAATCTATTTCAACATTTTCCGACATGTTTTAACCTGTCCCTGAACTCCTTGCATTTGCTCTTATGAGGGTTTTTTTTTTTAAATTAGTACTATTTTTGCCCTTCTTATAGTCTTCTCCCCCCCCCCGAGTCGTGGCCATGAAGCGGTTTTGCATCAAATCCACTTCAAAACAAATGAATTGAAAATCTCCTAAGGTTTGCAAAAGGTTTGTAGACTTTCCTCTGAACTGCGTAGAGTTCAAACTCTTAATTCAATTTAATCTTATTTTTATACCACATTTAAAACACATATTTAACCCAGGGGGCTACAAGTAGAAAGAATGAAATTTAAATCACCTTAACAATAATCAGCAGCTCTGTTAAAAAAGGTTTGCAAATGAAAAGGAAGCAAAGAAATAGAATATAAAAACCCTCCGCAGCGAGAACGCAGCAGTGGTTTTCTGAAGAGAGGCCACAGGTGGAATTAACTCCCCAACAAAAAGATGAACAAAGAGTCGCTTTTTAGTAGCTGAAACACAAGTTCCTAGAAAATATGATGCATTTTTTAGACTAGAATTAATTCAACACATTTATACACACGAGTTACACGTGACCCAAACATCATCATTAATTTGTGAGATCGGCCGATACGTGAAGCCGATCCTATTTACCTCAGCAGATGTTTAAAATTGACCGCCGTCCTCTTCTGTGCTGCAGTGATCGAGGTTTGACTGACGGACCAGCCCTCCACGCACGCTTCACTGTTGCCAACTCAGCAACTTTCTTGCTATTTTCAGCAACATTTCCGACAAAAAAAATTGGTATCAGCCAAAATCGAAATCAGCAAGTCAGGATTTTTAAAGATCAGTAATCAGCGATCGACCAGAAAACTGCAGCCGGTGCAGCCCTAAATATTAAAATACATAAACTCACTTTTATCCAAGGAACTCAGTACATTTGAAGCAACATGGATATAGGTCTGGGCTTTGAATAGGCCATTTGAACACATTGATATGCCTACAGCAGTTCTGACCAGCTTACCTAGGTGGGCCCCATACGAGATAAATATGGGCTACAATAAGGGTCCCACAGGGATTTGTCCAGATGTGTTTGTCTTTTTCTATCTTGCATTTTAAAGATCAACTTTGTTAAATTAAAAAAAAAAAAACTGGAGAAAGAAGCTTGTTTCATCACAATCTAAAGAGGAATTTTATTTATCTTTGTTCATCCAAAAACATCCAGGTCTGAGCCAACAGTTGAACAGCAGCAGCATTTTGTCTTCGGCGCATCTAAAAGTCATTAATACTGCAGGCAGATTCTCTCAGCAGAGCATTAAAGTCTCATGATTTCAACGCCAGGCTAAACTATTTAATTACACGTCTGTGTGTGTTATTTCTGCTTCACTGTTGGGCACCAGGTTGATAAAAAAAAGCACTCAACCAGAAACTGCAGCCCCTCAAGTTTTTGCCAGAAAGAAATAAAAAAAAAACACGTTTTCATCGACTGGTTGCTCGTCGAGGCTCCTAGAAACGGTTCTTGACGCCCGTTTCTTTCCTGAAATGCAGCCACTTCCCCTCACATTTTGGGTTTTCCAGCACAATCATCAGCATTTCTGCCTCCATGACATAAAACAAACGAAGACTGAGCGCCTCTGCCTCAGTGTGTGCGGTTTGAAACCCCCCTGTCAGCAATCACTGGGTGGGAGACGGACATAAACCAGGCTTTAGAAGCCCATAATGGCCCACTGCAGCGCTGGCAAAACTTATATCACATTAAGCCTTTTCCCATTCAGACACAAATAGGATCATTATTTTTGATAACTATACAGCAAGTGCCGGATGATTCAATTACATTACTTGCCACCGCACATTTCTGCATTTCGGTTAAATCGTCATAAATCTCACCGTGTCCTCCTTATTACTGTATTTAATTATAGCACAAAACGAATCAATAACACACTGCGCAACAAATTATCAGAACATTGTCGCCCGTCAGCGAACAGCAAGCAGGTCCGATTCATTTTCTCCTCAACCAGGAGTCACACTGACTGCTGCTTACTGGGTTTATTTATTTTAATTTTTTTTTTTAGGAGAACAGCCTCTACTTCTGTTAGAATGACAGGAGAGGTGATTTACAGGAGGGCCAATAAAGCAACGCAGGTTCACCAGAGTGGAAGCCGAAGCTTTTTATTTTTAGGAAAGAGGACAACATTTTACAGGACAGGCTGTACAAACATATTAGTCTAGAATCAAAAAGCCATTTTCACTATTTTTAAATCACTTTAAATGTCTATAAATTAATCCCCTGAACAGATCAGACTTTACCCCCTTAGTCACACGTTGCTACATAAATTGTTTTTATACATCTATACATCTGTTTGCACCTCTGGCAAAGATGACTCTAAATAAATTATTTTCTTACTGCAGTAGCAAAATCTCACTCAAATTTTGAGTGAGATTTACTTTGTAGGCAGCAAAAATTGTGTTGTTACAAACATGGGTCAGTTTTTATTAAAGTTTTTTTAATTATTATTATTTATACCTTTTTGAGTTCTTGCTCAGACTGGTACACTCACATTATAAAACTGCAGCAAAGAGGCATGTTGAGATTTATTTCTACACGTCAATCTGTTTTTTTATGAGTGATACTTGGGGGAAACGTTCGTCTCCTACAATCACAAACATAAACAAGCTCAAATATGTAGCGACTTCTCCTAAGCCTGTGTTAGATGAGGATAAGATTGAGTGTTTCTCCAACACTGCAGGTGGGTTTGGTGTGGAACGAAGGATGCGTTTGGGGAAAAAAACTCCAAGTCTTAACAGGAACCTTGTAAGGAAGCATGACAAAGAGATTTTGAACACAAAAATCAACACAGAAATGTCTCAGAAGACATAAAATAGACATTCAGTCCTGGTCATCTCAGCTCATGGATCTAAATCTTATTAAAAACTCTGGAGAGAGGATTTTCTTTGTGTGTTAGCTTCGTGCTAATGAATTATGTCAAGTGCTGTCCTATCGGCAAAAGAGCACTTTCAGGAAGCTTAAAGGGATTTTTATTGTGCAATTTTGCTGCTGCAATAATTATTTTAATGCTTTTAAGATTTCTTCACCAAGGTTGCCAAAAAGAAAAAAAAAAAAAAAACGTTCAAAGTGAATCAAGAATCCCAATCACTTTCTCATCTTCAAACTTTTCTGGTTTCACACCGTCTCCTCCACGATGAACTCGATGGCGTGTTGCGGCGACTGACCCGTTTCCACCATGGTGATCTCGCTCTCCTCCATGGCGATGGTGGGAACCGTGATAGCCTGGCCTCCCAGCACCGATGAGGGCAGGATGACCACCTGCGAGGTTCCCTCGATGCCGCTGAGCGAATCCGACGGGATCATCACCGTCTCGGTGCCGTCGTCGCTCTCCTGCAGCACGTATATGGTCTGAACGGTGCCCGACTCCAGGTCCGTGGTGGTCGCCAGCGACGACAGCGCCTTGGCCCCTTCCAGCACCTTCTGGACGTGGGCGACCTCAGCGGCATGCACCACCTGCTCGGCCGCTTCCGGGGGCAGGTCGCCGTGTTGGCGCAGGTGCTTGTCGAGGTTGGGGCGAGAGCGGAAGGCGGCGGGGCAGTGGGGACACGGGTACGGCTTCTCGCCGCTGTGGGTGCGGGCGTGCTCGGTCAGACGGGCCGCCACGCTGAAGCTCTTGCCGCAGATCCAGCAGCAGAAAGGCCGCAGGCCTGAGTGGATCCGCTCGTGGTCCTGCAGGTGGGGCAGCTGGCGGAAACGCTTCCCACAGGTGGAGCACTGGAGGAAAGACGGAGAGGAGGACCGGTCAGTGGAAATGCAAAGAGGACAGAGAAAAGGAAATTTTGTCAATCATTTATCGATAAATACGTTTAAATTTGGCCATAAAACTGAATTTATTTCTTAATTTAAAAGAAAATTAGTTTGTAAAGTCGAGATCTAACAGGGTTAACCATTTTCTGTTTAATGTTCTGGACAATATGGCTGAAAGTTATTTGTCACATTTGACAAATAACTTCATGATCTCCTTTTGGAAAAGATGATGTGAAGTGATGAGACAAAAATGAGTTTTTAGAAGATGTGAATCCCGTTATTAAACTATCTCACCCCGACAGTCTGGGCTGCTTCGCTTCCTTTGGACATGGAAAAGTTGCTGCAATTAATTGAACCATGAATTTTGCTTTGTACAAAAAAAAAAAATTCACAAGCCATAAGTTTGTGATCTTATGACAGTCAACCTTTAGTAAGCATGACAGAAAGTTCACTTCCAAACGGCTCAAACAAAAACAAAATGAAGATATTGGAGTGGCCCAGTCAAAGTCTTGATTTGAATCCAAATGTAGCTCAGAGGTGTTACCTTAAACGCATCACCAGTCTGTTGGTGCCTGAACATCTTCCAGTGTGGGTAAAAAATATGACACGATTCTGACAAACGTCAGTAGAAATTTCTCCCCAGCGATGCAAAAAACTCATTGCCAGTTGTCACAAATGCTTGACGGCGGTCGCTGCTGCCAAGCTAAGAAGTTTAGGGGAGATTACTTTTTCCACATTGGGTCGAATTAGTTTGGAGAGCTTCATTACGTAAAACCAGAATTATCATTTTCAAAACTGAGTTCATATTTTTTTGGACAAAAAGCTGAACTTGTTGGAGCGTCAACGAAACGAAAACAGAAGAAATCTGTGAGAGTCCAAACACTAACGTCAGACAAATGGCTAAAACTTTTAAACAAAGGGACAGAAAATGAAGTCTGGAAATACAAATGTGTTCCCATACTTTTCCAGCCTGAGGAGGAACTCTGGTTAGAAAAGGTTGAAATTTAAGTTAACTAAAGTAATCCAGTCAGTAATCGGCTGTCGCACCTTTCTCTGCCACACTGCGATTTCCTCCCTGCACGCTTCCACCTGAACGAACACAATGAGCCGCAGCTAAACGCCTGATTAAACCCGAGGCACAACAAAAGAAAGACATTCTGCGTTTGGTTATATTCCCACTGGGGACGCTCAAATTGAAACCGCAGCCCCTGACGGATTGGCACCGCAAGTATCTCTGAGGCATACTTTCTCATATTCTTCTTCTCAGATTGCTCCGTTGGTTTCCATGCAAATATATATCCCGATACATATGTCTGGGATGCAAAATGCACTTCAGGCAGTTCCGTTTTGAAATATAAACACTTGACAACCTCCTTAAGTTTCAATTTAATGTTGCTCATTCAGCCGAGCAACGTCAACTAGTCAAACGGAAATCACTGACGTGCTACGAAGGAGTGGATGTGATGACAGGAAAATGGAGAAAAATTGCAACGTGTTGGAAAATGATATAATGCCAAAAAGCGACGTTAATTTTGATGGCTTTTGTGAGTTAATTCATTTCATGGAGCAAACTTAACTTTTCATGTAGACGGTATTTCTGCATCAACATCTCTCTGTTCAGGGGAAATTAAGTTTTCATCTTTTATTTTTCTGTTCAGCAACTTAAAATGTTCCTGTTTAAGTTTAATAATGTGAAAAAACTACAAGTTACTTTTTATTTCAGTCAATATTTAACCAAGGTGACACAAAATAAAATAACATTTTAATTCAGCATATTTATGTTATGGAAACAAGGAGAGCCATCTTGATGCAAGAGAAAACTCGGGTTTTTGAGAAAATGTCCACGTAGTCGATCGATAAGATCAGCAATAAATTAACTCATTAATCAATGATTTCCATCGCTAATCATAAAGCAAAGCCACAAAGATTAAACCACGTCCTGTAGCTCTGTAAGCTTGGGTTTGGTTGGGTCTGTAGCTGCTGTCCTGCTCCGTCGTCTCTGCATCAGAGAGAAGGAAAGGATCCCAGAATAGAATCAGGCACAGAGGGGAGCTGACAGGCTCCAAGTCAGCCCCGTCATAAATCACAGGTACACAGGGAGAGGAATCACCCTCAGGACACAAAACTGCATGAATGTCTGCGCTGTGGAATGGTCACAACCACCGTCTGTGTGTAATCATCCCCACATAAGCAGGGCGAAATCTGCTTTTAAAAGCCAAGACAAATCTGGCGTTTTATGCGAGCGCACAAGCTCCGCCGCTGTTCTCACCTCGAAGGGCCTCTCATCAGTATGTGTCCTCATGTGAACGCTGAAGGTGGAATTGTAGGCAAACTCCTTGAGGCAAATGTCGCAGCGGAAGCGCGGCCGGGATTTGGACTTGGACAGCGTTCCTTGGAAGTGGGCCAGCACGTGCTCCTCCAGGGCGCTGTTGGAGGTAAATCTGCGGCGGCACGGCCTCACCGGACACTTGAGCGGCGTCTGGCCCGTGTGGGATAAACGATGGAGATCCAGGCCCTCTTGGGTCATGCAGCGGTGCCCGCAGAGGTCACACTCGATCTGTGGGAGCAATGGAGACAGAATGAGGACAAAGTATGGATGGGATGGAGACAACATCGCAGTGTGTGGTCAAACTGCGGGACAAGTGCTTTACAGCTCACATGCAGCAGATAATCCTGTTGACACTCGTGGTAGGGGACGCGTAAGAAGCCTTAACGTTATATTTTATTGCAGCAGCACGATCTCTTGAAACATTTGGAACAATTCAACTTCTAACATGAACACATTGAAGAGGGAGAAGTGATTAGACAGCCCCTAGGTGTGAGTGTGTGTGTGTATGCATGGTTGTGTGTCTCTTTTTGCCCTGCGACAGACTGGCGACCTGTCCAGGGTGACCCCGCCTCTCGCTCGAAACGTTAGCTGGAGATACACACCAGCACCTCTCCCGACCCCACTAGGTTCAAGGGTGTAAAGAAAATGGATGGAT
>NW_015113900.1:121948-123735 GCF_001443285.1 Poecilia latipinna | reverse complement strand
ATGGATGGATGTGATTAGATAACTCAAACATACTTTATCTCAGAGGAAATTAAATGTTGTCGTAACTCGTAACTTATACTCTCGGCAAGAAGGCTCTCCAGTAGCAGTCAGTCTTGCAGTGAATCAGAAGAGGCCTCTGACTTAAGACTGTTGTTGCATGATATTGTCACGACATGACAAGTTAGCAGCGTAATAGCAGACACAATTAATACATCATTCAAAAAAAAAAAGTTAACAATAAATGCAACTAAAGTTTGTAGTTTATACTTTTTTTAATTGGATAAAAGTTTCTACAAATTTCTAACAAACAATGTTTCCAGATTAATAAATAAGATGCATCACAGAAATGATTTGCATTTCTATTAGATGGAAGAGGAGACTAAAATAAGAAAAGAAAATCTTTTCTTAAATATTTATACCAGATATAAGAGACAAACGGACAGGGAATACAAATATTTTTCCTGATTTTTTCCCCATTTAAGCCAACTAAAGTAATCAGTCGCCAGCAGTTGCACCTTTTTCTGCCACTTATCAGACCAAGGTTGACATCTTAGGGTCACCAACTCTCCATAGCAACCATTACATGCTGCAAATTGTTAGGTGGTTGAATTAAACAGTTCAACTTTAACTGGTGTAATTTGGTTCAGATGAGACTAAGATTGAGGTTTGCAGCAACAAACACTTGAAGTGGCTGTAACCTTAAAAAAAAAAGGAAAAAAGACGGATATATGAAAAGCAACTCATGCCCAATGTTAGGTATGGTGGAGGGTCCATCATGCTGTGGGGGTGTTTCTCTTCTGAACAACCTGGGGCCGTTCTTACTGAATATTTATGCAGTTGAAACAGCAATATTAATTGCTGGCCAGCAATTATTGAAAGGTTTTGAGGTTTATAAATAATTATTGATATGCTTAAAAAACTATGAATGAAAAATACTTTATTTTTATGCACATTTAAAAAAAATGATTATCTGAGATATGTCTGTCTCATTTTCTATCAGAAACAAATTAAAATAATTTTTATCCCAACTTTTTTTTTTTATACAAATGTACCATGGATACAAATAACTGAGTACATCTGCATATTAGGGGACATTACTACGCATGTAGTAATGTCCCCTAATATGCTACATTACTACACATGTAGTAATGTCCCCTAATATGCTACATTACTACACATGTAGTAATGTCCCCTAATATGCTACATTACTACACATGTAGTAATGTCCCCTAATTAAAAACGGGAGCAAATATCCGTGAAACCCTGAAATGCTCCAACCTGTCCAGTGGACCGTCCGCGGCCTTGTCCTCGCCCACGCCCCGTGTTCCTCTCCTCCTCTGACGAAGGACAGCGCTGCAGGTGGATGTCCAGCACCGACTGGTTGATGAACTGCGACGAGCAGTGAGGACAGGTCACCGGCTGCTTGTCTGCAAACACAAACGTCGTCAGGTTTTACTGTGTTGAAACATCTGGTCAGCCGATCCTCCTGTAAGCATGTGGCTGTTAGCACGCGCTGATAATGGATTCATAATGAATGAAACAACAAAACATGTGTTGAATCCAGATGTTGTGACTCTCTGTTGTGTCTCTGTGGACGCCGTGGCGACTGATCCACGCTAAATATTAATTAAACGCTAACAATACAAATCCCAGGTATAATTAGCGATCCTTTCACATGTCTGTCAGGCGTCTTTTTTTTTTTTTTTTTTTTTTTTTTTAAAAAAAACCCCAAAAAAATTAAAAAAAATCTTCCGGGTAAGGGAAAACCAACCCCCCCCCCCCGTCTT
>NW_015113900.1:95465-118846 GCF_001443285.1 Poecilia latipinna | reverse complement strand
AAAACAAAACCCCGGTTTAATTAGGTATCCTTTCCCATGTTTGTCAGGGGTTTTTTTTTTTTTTTTTTTTTTTTTTTTTGAAAAAACGACCCTAAAAAGTTAGATAATAGCTTCCTGGTAGAGCGACAACCAACCTGCCGCCACGTCTCTTTTCCACCTACATCAAACCAAACGCTCCTCTTCAACAGCACAACCTGAATTTTACCACCAATATGCAACATGAAGAGAGAAGGTTTGCTGCGATCAGAGGATATTGGTTTTATAACATTTAGTGACACCTCTGGAAACTTAAGAAATTAAAAATCCATGATGAAAATCCGTGGGGCTCGTAAATACATCTGTGCATGTTTGTGTCTAAACTCCTGTCGAAAATAAAAGCAGAGAAACATTTCGCACCTTCTTTGAAAACTGGTGACTTGGCATTATTTTTCCGCTGTGGTTTAATAAGGTCAATGAACATCTGCCTGCAGAAAGTCATTCGGTTTGATCAGGGATCATAATCTGTCATGTTTACTGACAGCTAATAAGTGCGAATGCCTCTCAAACATTTCCAGAGTCGATGCAAAATTTCTGCAAGTTTCAGGAGTGTAAATTTAATATTAATGTTATTGTTACAACATTTTATGTAATTTTATTTGTAGGTGAATATAGATATGCGCATCTGTTTGGTTGTTAGCTAATTCTGTTTGACCTTGTGTCTGAAAACAAGTTTATATCTACTTAATAATCTTCATAATCATCGTTACCTGCATTTAAAACAAAGTAATTATACTAAATAAAGAAGTTAATCAAAATTGACTTGTGTCACAACTCACTAACTTTATGTAGTTGTTAATTTTAGGTGTTGTTTTTCGGTTCCGTCATGCGAGTTTCGTAACGTATCCTTAATAACAGCTGCCGACAGGTTTCACTCAGGTACTGAAATCCCTGAAGTGTCAAATTATAAAAACCTTGTGCTTTGTTTATGTAAGGTAGATGTGAGCCTGCTAATTTATTCAAAATTTAATTTATTCAAAGCAGATGAGGAAACGTGGTCAGACAAGGGTGCAGCTCAGCGGAGAAAAGGCACCAAACTCACAGTGAGGACAAGATTTATACCAAACAAAAACGTGTCAACAGAGTCACAATGGCTGGTCAGTGCATAAGTGGACAAAACTGGTTCCTGTCCTGACTAGATAACCTGCTAATGCATCACATTATTAAGATCGTCTGCAGACTCTTCTGGACAATTTGTTTCTTGTGCTGGTTTAATGCAGCTCACTGCCTTCAATGTAGACGCTGGGTCACAGATTATTTCACACACTTACATTAGTGTTCGTACCCCTCACACAGGCGCCCAGACCCCGTCCTCAAATGGTAACTTTTCTACTTTAAGTCAAGCCAAACCTCCTTAAATCTTCATATTCTTTTCTATTACGAAGGAGCTGGTAGTTGGTACAACCAAATACCAAACGACAAATAATTTACAAAACAGAAGCAGTTTTTTAATACTATTGAAAACTTTGCAGAAACTTTAATTTAAACGACTTAAATAAATGTTTTCAGTGGAAAACGTTTTAAGTTTTGGGACTTGGAGTCTGCACCCTCTTTAGGCCCTTTGTTTAGGATCTATAAAATCTTGACTAACATAACAGGAACTCTGTTTATGTTTCTTTCAGGACAGAAAAAAAATTAGTTTTATTACCTGATTTTATGCTAAAAAAAAATATACTAGTAACACCAAAGGGGGGGGCAGGTTGTGATGCCTGCTAGTGTGCTTAATGTTGCAAAAAGAAAGAAAAAATACCATAAAAATGTGTACAACACTTTAAATAAAGATGTGCTTATGGCTCCCAGCATTTTCATGTTAAGCACAGGCTGAATGACAAAGGTTTTATTTTAAGATAAAACCTTAACTTCAGTGATCAATTTGACTACAAAGATAATAATACTTTGCTCATTCAAACATTAGGATTTTCTGGCAAAAGATTCTAATATAAAAAAATGATCCCACCACAATACATAAATAAAAATATATTGGGTTCAAAACGTGAGAGAAATTTTCAGTATTATAGAAGGTTAGAATAAAGCAAGAATAAATATTTCTGAACTTTTAGCTTTCTTCGATACAAAAAACAATAATTACACAACAAACAGACCACCAATAGGGAGATTTTGGAAAAAAAAAAAAAAAAACAGCCACAAAACAAAGGAAGAGCAGCAAACGCATGAGATTACTTTTTAACAAACATGAACACACATAAAATCTTTTTCATTACATACTTTCAAATCCACAATCAAGACGGTTCTGTTTAGTCTTCGCAGGTGATGCTTTAAACTCTACCGAAGTTCATAAGCATCTATTTATAAAAGGTTTTATTTCCCTAATTCTTACAAAGCAGCAAACTAAGTGCTTTCACTTTGTCAAAGTTTCTTGCATTTCTTGTTTGTCAGTTTAGCATTCAGGCTCATCGATTCGTCTCTATACAGCTGGTGTCCCACATACATTTTGGCAAAGTAAACCAAACTCTCAGTGGGTCACTCTAGAAAAGCTGGCAGAGGACTGCTGGCATTGACGGCCCCATCGTCATGTCCAAAGGCCATCATGCCAATATCTTGCAATCTGCTAACCATCTGCGGTGTGTATCCCATTAGCGAGATGCACTCTGCTCCCTGCTGGGACCCTCTAATTAAACCTTTAATAAGGACAATCTCAGCTTAAAGCCTCGCGCTGATCAATAGATCAATCTCTCCCATCATCTTTCTCGGAGGAGACGCATCCCTCTGACCTCTGCTGGACGCTGACTCCTCAAGCTTAACTAATGAGGTTGCAGCGCCAACACCCCTCTGATTAAGATGAAGTGTCAACATGTTGACCCAGTTCATTTACCTCCGCCCAGCTTCTCCGCTCCTCGTGGCACACAAATCAATTCAAAGTCTGTGACCTCATGCATCAGAAGAACAATGCGCGTACAAAGCGGCCGCATGTGTGGAAATAATAAAAGATAGACCACCTACACAAGCCGACATGTTCATTTATCAAGTGCCTTGAATTAATCGATAGTAATTCAGTGTTTGCTGTACTGATAAGAACATCATCCCTGATTGATTTCCATTACGGTGAGCCATGGGCTTTCATTTGGTTTCTTGTTATGCTCGTCACATCCTGTCAATTTCTTACTCCTGCACGGAACCGCTAATCAAAGGCGAAAAACACCAAGGTTGCACAGAGGCAGACGTGAGCACAGATTGGATTTAGAAACAAAACATTCAAACTCGCGCTGCCTCCATGCGCCCCGTTAAGCTCACCTTGATGTATGAGCGAGTGAAGGTCCAGCTCCTTCCTGCGTTTGAACGGCTCTCCACATTCAGGGCAAGGGAACGGGTGGCTTGTGTGGAGCAATCTGTTCAGACAGACAGGGTTACGATGAAACTGTCATTCATTATGGGACAGGAAAGTTACATGTCAAATACATGTGATTATTCTGATCATTAATCGAATAAAATACACCGACAGTTTTCATTTAAACCTTTTTATGCAATATTATAACACATTTTTAAATAGGAAAATAAGCATTTTATTGCTTAAAATGCAATGACATAGTATTACTTCAGTGTACGCTTGATCGTTTGTAGCAAAGGAAGCATCTCCAGCTAAAAAATACTTAAGCATAGTTGACTATTTCTGCAATTCCAAAAAGAAGAATGTGATAGTAAGTTTTTCTTTATCATCACTCCTGTCATCATAAAATGTAAATATTACAAACATATTTTAATAAACATTGAAGTTAATGTCTCTCATCCTTAACAGATAGACAAATTAAGAGAGCATGGATGGAAAAATGGATGGATGGGTTGAATTTAATGGGAAACTGAAAATGGCAAATATTTTCTTCTGATACTGTAAAGTTTTCCCAACTTTACAGAGGCAGGAATTTAACCTCTGTGGTTATGAAAATATGAGATCATCATATTTAAAAGGCGACATTTACAAAATACAGATGATTTTAAAAAGACGGTTTTCTGGGGAAAGCGTTTGTTTTCTGGCAGCTGAATGATCTTAAGCATACAACCAGAATGCTGTGATAAAATGGCCCAGTCAAAGTCCAGGTCTCAATCCAATCAATAACCTGCAACAAGACTTGAATACTGACATTCCCAGACACATAGTGTTTAATCTGAATAAGATGAAGGTACTTTTTGGGTCACAAAAGCTGTTGGAGAGAGTAAAATCTCCAGCTGCAAGTGTTTCTACAAACATGGCCTGGAAAATACTTCAATCAAATCCCAGACTTTTCCTGACTGAGTGGGAACTCAGAAATTAAACCTCTGAGGTAATTAAAAGACGAGATCAATATAAAAGACTCTGAAGACTGACTTTAAAATTACAGACCTGTGAAAACCAGCTACAGAAGTGATGGTCTGCTTTTCGCTACACTCGTGGGAGGATTACCAGCATGTGCGTACTTAGCCGTACTCCCGTTCAAATGAAGGCATTAGCTAAGCGTATAGCAGCTAAAGATAAAAGAACAGCAGTAAACTGGGAGGAGTCGCAGTTAGGACATGAAAGCCTATATTTATCCATTGCATAATGTTACGCCGAGTATAGCCTTAGGGGAGGAGAAAAGTGTTGGGATGTATTCACCTAATGCCGCATTAGGACTGTGAAGGACCAAAAAAAAAAAAAAACAAATGCTGCAGTTCCAGCAGTTTATCATGATCAGAACAAACGCAGGCGGATGTTTATGTTTTACAAACCATATCCTGACAGAAACTGTACGCACAAATTATTCCCCATTAACTTAAACAACAGTAGGTAGGTAGAAAAGTTGGAATAAGTTGTACCAAAGGTGAAAAGCAAGGTGAGTGTTGGAAACCAGACGGTTTCTGTCGCATGTTAAAAAGACAATCAGAAAAACTAACAGGGAGAGCCGACGCTGAAGCAGTAACCACTTCTGACAAGGCATCTCTCCACCTTACCAGCTGTTCGTTTATATGAAGCAGATGTAAAAATCATCAGAAAACCCAGGATGGCTTTGATTGTGTGACTTTTTTCCTTTAAATCAATCATTCGAGTGATTTGAAATAAATGAAAATCAACACTGAAAATGTAAAATTGCTACTTTGTCTTTCACAAGAAAGCGCAGACAGCAGTATAGCGCATTTAGCAGGACAACTAATCAAGGGCATACTGAAACTGTAAACAACATTAACAAATAATATATGAATTCATTAAAAAAGTGCTCTGAAAACTATTCATACTTTCTTTTTATTACATTAATGTACTTCATATTTAGGGACAGCCTATTCTCAAGTCCTGTTTCTAAGTTAAATTTCAAAATATGAGCTGCAGACCCGTGTTAATGTGCCTCATCGCCAGCTTTAGGAGCCACTGTTGTAAACGATCTAGTGGTGACCCATTAAGAGAGTCGTCCTTGGATAACATTTTTTTTAAAGGGGCAACCATTAAAAAAATATTAAACAGGAAACCAAATGAACCATCTGTCCTTTGCTGTTGATCACTGATTTGTTTCAGCTAATCAGATCAATGGAGTACAGCCAGTTTGAAAAAAACTCAGTCCTGCCAAAATCATTTCAGAGACGATTAAAAAAAAAAAAAAAAAAGCTTTTTCATGGCGAACAGCCTTTAATGTCTTTCGAATATAACCAATGCAACCTCTTTGCTGAAAGTGTGCATGAATGAAGATGAAACGCAGAATTTGGTCTGACTCCATGAAAAGCAGTAAGTTATTTATTCAAAAGGCATACAGTATTTGGTAAACAGAATCAAGTCCAGATCATTTTTTGATGATTTTACAGACTTGTATATCGGCATAAAATGGGTTTTTGCTGTCTTTGGAAATGATGGTCACTTTTTTATGTTTTCTGGCTGTCTACATATTTCTATTTAGTAATTTAAGAACCAAGGCACATGTTTAATTTCGCTGCACTTGTATCAAACATGATACAAGTGCAACAAGAGAAAATTGAGTGCAAATGTAAGTAATCGTTTCTGTTCTTCCAAATTTGTATTACAAACACACACTGTCGCGTTGATATTCTCGCCGCTCGTCAGCGAAGGAGGATATGACCAGGCTGGTCCATCTTCCCGTTATCATTATCATCTTAATTCACTGAGCCTCCAGCTGCCAATCACATACAGGCTCTGGCTCAAAGGAGCCCAGACATCTGCATGTCTGCTGCACAGCTTAAAGGTCTAGCACAGCATTCGGACACAGCTCAGTTCTCACAGTTCCCGATGAGAGGAGCCAAGGTTATCTAAATCCTGTCCTGGCTCTATATTTGAAATGTAAACAGAGTTCAGAAAAATGACTGAATACCCACAACCGCATGACATTGTGTAGTCGGCAGCAGACATACGGACCAAAAAAAACATCATAATAATAACAACAATAATAGGAGGAGAGAGTTATTACCTGTGGTCGTTAAGCTGTTCTTCAGTGCTGAAGTGTGAGGGACAGTTTGGACAAGCGAAGAGCGCAGAGCCGTCGCTGTCAACGCTACATGCCTGCGATGACAGACACAATAGTGCAGATCAATAAAAAAGCCATTTCCCAACATGTTATCATTGTGAAAAATAGATTTAGTGGCACTCCTATTAGACAGCTAATGCATCTGTGGAATACCCCTTCAACTTTTCTACATGTTTAGATGTTACAACAAAATTTAATGCATTTCATACGACAGACCAAAAACAAGTTTAATAGAAAACTGGAAGGAAAACGATATGTTGTTTTCTATCCTTTCATAGCTAAACACTCAAAAAGGGAGGTCTGTTACAAATAACTGTCTTCACAAGTCACATAATTAGAGTTAATCTGTCTGTAAATAAATCTCACCCTCCAGAGGCTCATGGTAACTGTGGAGAAGCTGCAGAGATTCACAGCTCAGTTCAGAGAATTTATCGACAAAACAAATGTGGCAAAAAATTAACCCTGCAGGAACCATTTGCACAGTGAAACAGGGTGGTGGCAGCACTATGCTGTGGGGAGTCTGTTCTCCAGCGAGAGAATGAAACTGGAACTCCAAGAATACAGCCAGGATTATAATATAATAGTTTAAATGTGAGGAGAAAGTCCTAAATCGTATCGAAAATCAGAAACAAAATTTGCAAACTGATCTGCATGGAGTCCCCTCCATTTAATGTGAAGAATATTTTTGGGTCTCTACATGTGTAAAACTTTTAGACACATAGATCTAACTGCAGGAGAACTGACTCCAGACATTTGTTTGTGAATGAAAAATAATTTTAAAAAAGGGTTCAGATTTCATTCACCTCCATAATTATTTGTTATGATGGATCATTAGGACCAACCAAAAGAAAAAAAAAATTACAAGAATAAAGTCAAAATAATATTAGCATAAAGACATAACATTATGATGATAAAGTCAAACATCTGAATAATAACAGAAGAATAAAGTTATAATATTGTAAGACTAGTCGTAATATTAACAGTTTACTCTAGGATTATATTTTTTCATTTTCTTAGCGTAGCTTTAATACTCCATCATAATTTGTCATTTTCTGCTTTATCACATAAAATCTTAACAAAACACGTTTCGGTTTGTGGTGACAAAATGTGCAAAATCTCTGAGTATAAATTACTTTTGCAGAGCCCTGTAATGTCAGCTTCACATTTCAGAACCGGTGTTTTGAGGAGAAAAAGGTAAAAGCGTTTACTGGTTTGCGTCCCCTCTTGCGTGGAGGCTCCGTTGACGAGTGAATGAGGTGATGTCTTTTCAGGGTGGTTGCCTGCGAGAAGCTTTTCCCACAAACGTCGCAGCAGAAGGGCTTGTTGCCTGTGTGGTTCATGCTGTGGCGCAGCAGGCTCTGGGAATTGGTGAATGACTTTGTGCACACCTTCACAACAACAACGAGGATTAGTCAGATATACACGATTATAGGAGTTTTAATTACTTGCTGGGAAACAAAGACACGTGTATAGTCGGGTGCAATAATGAAAAGGCTCTCTTGGCAAATAACAAATGATGTTTTTGACTATAAAACAACTGAAAATGTGATTTTTTTTTTTTTTTTTTGTAATGATGAAATCCTTTCATCCTCATCATAAAAGCCTTCACAACTCGTGAGGGATTTTTTTTTTCTGTTATAAAATCTGTAGTTTATCCACGGAGGCCCACACCTGGCAGACTGCATATATGTACGCTTAATCCAAATCTAATTTTTAAAACATTTCCTGTTGTTCAAAGACACAGGGGGACCTGTCAGATTTAATGAGGCCTGAAGTTCAAACTGTGTCATCCTCCACACTTAGAAGTATTACATCATCTCATCAAAGTCAGCCGCGCGACCTAAATGATCTTTACATCAAAGCAAATCATCCCTCAGGTTCAGGGAAAGGGACACTTTGATTAGGCTTTCTGACTGGCACCTTGCATGTGAAGAGCTTCTCGCCGGTGTGGCTGTAGACGTGGGTGCGGAGGAAGACGCGCCTGGTGAAGGTTTTGCCGCAGTAGGGGCACACGTGGGGCAGCGGCGTTCTGGCCCAGTCTTGCAGCAGCTTGGCAGGTGGAGGCTGGTTTTTGTTGTTCGTGTCGCCTACACCGCTGCCCTCCGAGTCGTCTTTGGAGGCTTTGGTTCCTGATCACATAAGACAGGATGTGTTGAGATGGATGACATCTTTTTTTTTTTTTTAATTATGGTGCCAGGCAAACCATTTATAGACTAGTAAGAAAATTGGGACGTTCCATTAAAAATGTCAGTGTATTTTATTGGGATTTTATGAGACGTGCCAACAAAGCTGTCAAGATTAAAGGAATATTGTAGTTTTCAAATTAGAACCAAAAAGTGCATTGGCATTCAGACGGTCTCTGATAGCTGTAACTAAAATCCAGACAAGCCAAGCAACAGCCAAATGTCTCAGCCATTAGTTGTCCAAATCTGGCAGAGACTGATGCCCCAAAACACTTGCATATTTAATTATGGCGAATGATGATTCCACAAAGTATTTTGTCTCAGCTGAAAGGAACTTGAATGCAAATGCATGTTAAATAATCTATCATTTGTAGCGCTGCACCGATGGCAGTTTCTTAGCAGATTAACCATCTTTAAAAAACCTGACTGGCCGATGCCAATGTATTTTGTCTGAAATGTCACTAAATATAGCAATAAAGTCGCTGAGTTGTAAACAGTGGGGTGACTATTGTTAACTGCAAACATGCCCTGGTGAGCCGATCTTCACTTACATATGAAGATCGGCTTCACATCTAAGTATTGACCAATCCCTGATCTCACACGATTAAGGAAATTGGCACCAACAAATTCTCTAAATTGGCACCCCTAATCATTTTTTATTAACTTAGAAAGCTGCATTAAAACACATCAAATAAAAGTAAAAAGGTATGAGTACATTTGCCAAACTGCAATGATTTCCACTGACCTTGTAGTGAACTGGCACTTAGGATCCTGAATGAAGGCCGGCCCCTCTTCGGAACGGGAGACCCCGATTCCCCAGCAGAGGGGGACAGCAGTCTCTTTGAGCTCTGGGCCCCGTCCTCACCGCTGACGGGGGCTGACTCGTCGCTTACTTCGACCTCGTGAGTCTCCTCGCTCACTGAGGTGAAGCGGTGCTGCAGCCGGTGGTACAGGAACTGAGTCGTGTTCATGAATTTGTCTCCGCAGTAGGAGCAGGTGTGCAGCGGCTGGCTGAGGCTGTGCTTCTCCTTACGATGTTTCGCCAGGCCTTTATCGTCTCCAAAGCTCTCCCCACAGCGGGTGCAGAAGAACAACTCGGGCTGTGTAAACGTGCGCGTCACAGTGCTGGAAGAAGAAACGCCATCCTGCGTGCTGCCCCCGTTGTTTAGGGCGTAACCCTCCGGTGTGACTTCAGGGACCACCGCCACCGTCTCCTCGCCCTTCTGCCTGTGCTGCTTGCGGTGATAGAGGAAGAGCGTGGTGTTCAGGAAGCTTTCTCCGCACACGGAGCAGCGGTGCAGAGCCTCCTCGAAGCCGTGCTGGGTCTTACGGTGGGACACCAGCTCAGACACCAGACCGAAACACGAGCCGCAGTCAACACACAGCAACACTGGCTCCGGCTTTGGCTTCTTGGTTATGCCTCTCCTCCTTGGAGACGAATCGTCCGAAGCAGAAACCTCAGCGGCAAGACCGTCTGGGGTCTGAGACGAGGACGTCTCTGGAGGTTGCGTCTCGCTTCCATCCTCAGTGTTCTCCTCTGGTTCTGGTTGGACGGTGTTGCTGCTTTCGCTGTGCGGGGCAGAAGAATCGTCTTGACCAGCTGCTGCGGCCTGGCTCTCAGAGGCCTCTGGCTCACCGTTGGGGTCCGGTGCTGATTTGAACCCAGCTTGTTCACACGTCCCTTCTTTACGATGCTGCTGCCATTCTTCAAGGCTCTTGAAAAGTTTATCGCAATCCCCACACTGGTAAAGGATTCGGGGTTGGTCTGTTGCTTGCCTTTCGGGATCTGAAATGTCCTCCAGTTCTTTCTTGATTGTCTGCACAGAGGGAAGAAGCGACTGGGCTTCGACCTGAGCGGCGGCGCTCTCTGGGGCAGCGCCCTGTAAGCCATCTCCCTGTTGGTCCACCACTCCCCGGGAGATGTTTATTACATGTTGCTGTGAAAAGGAGAAAAGACAATTTTATAATTTTTCAGTGTTTCACACAACCTTCATTTATTTTATTTAGAGAATTACACTAGCTTAGCCTTTTAAAAAAAATTAAATCCATCGTGCAGTGTTCATTTTTACTTTGTATTTCTCTTAAATTATGCTTCCTTTAACAGATTAGGATAGGTCTATGGGCTACATTCTTACATAATGAGATTTCAGTGTGGTCAGTTCTGTCTATTTTGAGCTCTTTTCAGAATTATCTGTTTGAGGGTGTCTTGGTACTTTTAATCAAAATAAACTGATGCTGACCACGCCCACAACTCAACGTTTTCATATGTGAAATGGTGGCAAACACATGCGCAATTATACAGCTTGAAACTTGGTACTTCTTGGTTCTTCTGCTTGAAAAGCAGAAGTACCAACACAAATGCAGGAAGTGGTTTCTGGATGGTAAGTCAACAACTAATCACTTGTCTTTTTCAGCAGCCATTGTACAGTGCATAAAGGGTAAAACACTAACTGACCAAACATGCTGGAGCTCAGCTTGCGTTGCTAGGTAACTGGACAATGCCCTTCAAATGTGCCTTAACAATCGAGAGGTTTTTGAAACAGCTTATTTCCCAGACACCGAAAAACGGCTCTTGGACTGTTTTTAGAAGCCCTTAAAACCCAAACGGAAGTACAAAAACCTTGTAAAATGTGAATTTTGCACAATAGGTTCCCTTTATGTCAGTGAGAAATGACCATTCATTGCTGGGGAATGTATTCAGAACAAAGGTTCCTCTGAGGGGTTCAGGTAGCCCTCATACGGCCTCACCCTGTGAGACAACGCAAAGAAGAGCCATCGATGGTGAAGAGGTCACTCCATATGGTTTCAAGGTCAAGTATGAAGAAATTCTGGAGCAGCTTCAATCAGTCCAGTTCAACATGAGTCACACACTAATGACATGTGGGAGGTAGTGATATTCAGATGTATGAGCCATAAAGGCCACCTTCAGATGTGGTCGGGTCATTTCAAAAAGCCTCCTGATTGTAATCACATCTTAAAATTAACGTGCATTTTTCTCCTAAAGGACTACTGACTCCTAATAAACAGGAAGTGAGTCACATGTGGTACCCTCTATTGATGACTTGTACTCAACACTTCCACAATACACTAGTAATAATGATAGTAATTCTTTAAAACATGACTGGTTAAAGCCTTCTGAAAACATTTAATGCTTAGAAACCTTTTTGGGCATCAATTCAGCTGAGATGTGGTGCTGTTGTTGCCTGGGAAACTCTTCAAGTAAAGTGAATACAACTGCCGTTGGAGTCCCTAATTACTGCAAAGCAGGTAATTAAACAGGAAGCAGAGCGGAAAAAAATGCAAAAGCAAATGCAAATTGAGAACCGCCTGCTGCGCCATTAAACAGCAACAATATCGTCAAATCTTGAACCTCACTACTGTTACGTGCATATCACCAGTTCTCAAAATAAAAAATAAAAAAATAAAAAAAAATTAATTTATATTTTAAAGGGGAAAAAAATCACTTATTAGTTGTACTTATTTTTCCCATTTTGTCACATAATAACTGAAATTTACTGGTATTTTATGTGACAAATCAAAGAAGTACATAATTGCAAAGAACAGGAAAAATAGATTTTTAGGGTTTTTTTTTTTTCAAGTTAAAGTAACAGGAAGTATAGCATGTGTTTGTATTCTATTTTGTTTACAACTCCAATTTTCCGTCTTGAAACGGCAAATTTACACACTGAAAAAAATTCTAAACTGGATGTTGAAGAAAATTTAACAATCGTACCCGGCCCAGTCGCGGAAAGCTCTCCTCGCCGACTGGAGTCGGACTGTTTTGTAGACATTCTTTATGTCAAGAAAGTGACTTTAGACATTCATCCGGGGTGCTTCGACTAGGGTTACCAAGGGACCAGCCCCTATACATTTAAAGCCGGGGGGGGGAAGAGAGACAGAGACTGCGGCGGCAGAGTGTCGGTTGGTCTGTGTTACCCAGAAAGCAGTTGGGCACAATATGGCAACACCAACACCTTGAGTGAAACAATGACTGGGGCAGCCGACTATATAAAGTACTTGGGGACCCTTCCAGTAGCGTCTATTCTATGTGCCTTATAATGCAGAGTGCCTTATATATGAAAAAAGTTCTAAAATGGGCCATTCATTGAAGGTGCGCCTTATAGTGCAGAAAATACGGTAATCATAATATCTCTTACTACAACCTCTTAAGAGTTTTGCAAAGTGATATATTTTTTCAGGAACTAGTCACTATTTTATTTAATAAAATATTTCTATGAGGGTTATAGATTTTGTACAAAGCTACATAGAAAGTTATGTCACATCTACACCATCTACACAAAGACTGTAGATCAATATCATGACTATACCAGTAGAACAATAATGGATGATAGTTTTGGCCGCGTACCTGTGAATCTCGTTCTTTCGATATCTACCCAGATCTTTTGACCGTAGATGAGGGTAGGAACATAAATCGATCTGTAAATTAGGAGCTTCACTCTGACTTTTTTTCCCCCAATCACATAAGTAAAAAGTAAATTAATCTAATCTGAAAATAAAATGAAAAGATAAAGGAAGGGCTGGGGGAACAACTCAGTTCAATTCTGAAAAAATTTAAATTAGAAGCCAATTCTAACTTTCTGCAGAGAGATCTGCACAGCATTCTCCGCTGACGCGCTGTACTTTAACAACCAGATTTTAAATTAGCGTCACATTACAGCGGCGGAAATTACAACACAACAGCTAATGCAGAGTGTAGACACGCAATAAACCTACTTATAGCGAATCATGTGCCAGGAAGCCATAAGCTACGGAGGGTTTATAGCGTTTCTCCAGCTGCTTCATCCATGAGAAGGCCAACGAATGATCCGTCAGGAGATAGACCGGCACTGACTGGAGCATTTCTCATGCTCCTCTTCCCGCTGGCGACTCAGGACGCAATCTGTCTGTCACAAGTGTCACAGTGTTTTATAGACGCATGTTTAAGATTGTAAAGGATGGAAGTCCGGGCACAAGCTCAGACAGCCATGCCCTGAAGCTAAATGAGGGAACAGAGACTGCTTTTAACCCTCAGGGCTTTTTGAAACTGTCAGGGGAAAGGCAAAAATAATAAAGTGCCACATTTGTCCCAACACTCGGCTCAATCTGTCCAGGTTTAGCACACAAAAAAAGAAACCTTATTTTAGAACACTGAAATGTTGCTCTGACTGAATAAACTCCACAACACGGTTGTGTAAATGGAGCACAACAGAAAATAAAAACAAACACATCATGCAAAACAAAATCTGTATGAGTCTCAATTGTAAATGTGGTCAAATTAAAAAACAAGTGGATGCAGAATAAATCCAGAAACAGTGACATAGATAGTGGACTCGCCTACAGAAGAACTGGATCATCCCAGATTTCTAAAGCAGCAGACGGTTCATTATAACTGAATCATGGGGAACATTCTGGTGATTCATCTGAACTCGGCAGATATCATGTAAATGTGCCACTGTGGACCTCAATCTGGCCTCCATCTTTGATTATGTTCTCCTCTTCTGCCCCTGATCTCTTTGCCTTTTTCATCTGCAGTAAAGTCAATAGAAGCTAAATAATGGAGTAGTACTTACTCATACTTATCTAACTTATGCTTTGAGAAGCTGCACTGTTATTTTTACATTAAACAGTTGCATCCAACAACATGTATGCATGTCTTATAGCTTTATGAACTTTATAATCACTCCTCCTCCAGCGTTATACACAGCTTTGTCTCATTAGTGACTCATTACTTTAGTAAACAATGTGCTAATGAGTAATTCTGTTGTTATGTTGGCGAGAAAGCAAAACCAAGTAAATTTAAATGAAAATTATATGCATACTTTAATAAAAAAAAAGGCTTAGTGTAACCTTGGTTGAAAAACAGATTTTTGCTCTTTTGATGTCAACACAGACCTCAGAGGGAAACCAGATGCTGCCGTTTGAATGGGAATGGGTGAAACTTGTGGGTGTTTGACACAAAAAAATGCATAAATAAACTAATATATATTTGTGCATTTTAGGTGTTCCGACAGACAAGAAAAGCAATAATATGAAGTTACTACTGTTGAGTGGCAAAGGATAGTTGAAAAGTTTTTAAATAACGGGTCAAAAGGTCTCGTCACTGCAGCTTGCCTCTAATAAAGAGGATAAAGAACATATTTTTACATGTCAGTTTAGCAACTTCTACCTTTTTCAGTAAAAACACATCAAAATTGCGCCACAAAAATAAAAATAAAAAATCTCATACATAATTATAAATCTCACATTTTCCCATTACTCACAATCCATAAAGTCCTGCTGGTTAATCTGAGGTCAAAATTATAACATCAAAGCACATCTAAATCAGATAATAATGTGAAGTGACCCTTTAAAATGAGCCAGTAAATAACCACAAACATCTCAATGTTAAGTGCTTAAGTGATCCCTCCAAGGTCGCCATTAGTATGATGGGAAGCAGGAAACTGTATTTTATGACTACAGATTCACTTGTCAGCTCAATGTCAGTCTCTAAATGCGACTCAGAGGTCTTATGGGATCATTTAACGACAAACAGCTAAAACATATATTTTATTGCTTCCGTTTCCAAGTTAAAACTCACATGAATAGCGACACATTGGAATCAGAGTAACCAGGCGCTGCATGTTCCAGTGCTTACCTGTGTCTGCAGCACTGAAACATCAGCAGGGGCAGCTCCCGATGAGCTGGACTGATCCTCTTCAGCGGTGCATGTCAACTGGTGCTGAAGGACTTCTTCTAGAGTATTAAACTCCTGGTAGCAGGGGAAGCACATGTACACCGATGTGGTCTCCATGACTGCTGGGGGAAAACACATCAAAACATTTCATAAGAGATGCAGAAATACAAAACTGGCTTAGGTGGAAGATAAAAAAAAAAAAAAGGTGCAACAGTTCACAAAACTAATCCATGCTTTGAATATTTGAGAGAGATCTCTACGTGAAGCTTGTACAAATTCTCCCAGCAACGTATCTTAAGTTCGGTTGTGAACATTGCCCTCTACTGATAAAAAGGAGGGCGTGCAACTTTAACAAAGCCTGGGAGCAAGAGCCAAGATTTCCTGAAGTTGCCAAGATGACTCATCGCGTATTGAGCCTGAGCTGATTGTTATTTTCACCATGCAGGTCGCTGCTCAAGAGGAGACCTCACACACTTCCTCCCTCTCTCTGTCTGTCTGTCGGCTTCATTTCATGGTCTGAGACGAAATTTGGCCTAAACATCAATTAGAAACGTATTGTAATTGGTCTCAGTGGAGGTGCAGTCAGACTCATGCTGCTGCTGAGAGGGGCAACAATCAAAACACAATCTCTGCAGCGTTTCCTATCCAATCAAACCTCATGGTGCATAAAATACGGGTAAAAAAAAATAAAAGCTCCAGATAGGAAAGGCTCTTTAATTTACTTGCATTAATATAGAGATATTAAGACGCAGCAGATATTCGGTGATCATTATTTTGTTGGAAAGTCTGATGAAAGATCTTTAAATAATTCAGCAAGAGTTGATCTTTTTGGACAGTAAGATCTGCTCCAGAGTTTGCTCCAAATGCAAAAGCACATCTTTGGAAATAAGAGTTGAGGTTTAAACATTTGATATGGTTTTAACAGTTTGATGTATGTGAAAATGACTGGTGGCTACTACATTTACTGCATTCAATTCATTTCAAAAGCTTTCAAATATAGATTTGATGATGACTTTTGAAACTCTTTGGTAAAAACCTGCTTATTTATCACCAAAGTTGTTAGAAATGAGTAGAATTGGCATTTTAAAAGTCAAAGTTTGCTGAAAATTCATATGAATAAACATCTGCAAACGTTGCATTTTATCACTATGACTAGGCTCCATGGTTTGCTACTTATACAAGTAGAACCGGAAAACATGTAGGAAAAAACTAAAAGTGATTCAATTATTTTAAAGCGTCATTTTTATTAGGGCCATTGCTTGTGGAAGAACAATCATGGGACAGATGTTTCTGATTTTAAAGGGTCTTATGCGCCTTCTCAGACAGGCCAAAAGGGAAATATTCTGTCCATCACTGCATTTTAGATTTTAAACAAAGTTTGTTTGAATAAAAACAAACCTTGTTGTGTTTTTACACACTCAGCAAAGAGATTAGTAATGCACCAGTCATGGAAATCCAATAATTGTTGCTTGACTGGCTCTGAATGGCAGCTCAGATAATGAAGAATGTAATTTATTTTTTTCTCTAGTCATTAAATGCATTAAACGACAATAATAACAATAATAATAATTTCCAGTCTGGAAAAACATCAACCAACAGCATTTTGTTTGATACATTTTGTTTTAGGTTTAGTTAAAATAAGACACATGTTCAGTTTCTATTGGATTCAAAGCTGCATATTAAGCAACTTTTTCCATTTTTTTATTTCATGGACTGTGTTAACCGTTTTAAATAAAGTTAAAGTTGAGTTAGCATTTTAGTCGCTGCAAACAAAATCAGAACTAGCCGGTCACACCTGTAAGAAAAAGTCGATATTTAAAAGGGATCAATTCGTAATGTCTGTGGTGGCAAGATATTGGAAAAAGAAAACAACAAACAGCATTAAAAGCAAAAACAGAAACAGAAACTCAAATTCAATAGCAGCATATTTAACCCATTTTGGTCTGTATGTAAAGTGCCAATTAACAACAAATATAACATTTAGGAAAAAACGGCTCAAGCTCATACCAATTACAGGGAAGCCAATTTGGTTCAGTTACATTTCACACCCAATTAAATCCAATCATATTGTTAGATACATTTCCAGTTACATACAGTCACATCTGATCCTGTACTAGAGCAAGTTTGTGTTTATGTTGGTTGAAATCCTCATTAGCATCAGCAGCATGCTGCATCTGCTGTTCTTCCTGGTGTCAGTTTACAATCTACTGTGTGTGCTACAAGCCTCCTAAGTCTGAATAGAGAAGTAAATACATATGTTTAAAAATATGTTGAACATTTTAAAATAAAATGGACAAAAAACAAGTAAATTCTTCAATAAAGACTTAATCTTTTTTTTTTTTTAACTTATGCTTCATTCAGGATCCATTTTCAAATGCATATTACTCTTCTCCACTGTTTTGCTATTGACCTTTAAATCTACATGTCATTTTCCACCCTTAAAGCCTTTTATAGGTGAAATTCCCCTCAGAAGATTTTTGTGCATTTTCCTTTGGTAACACCATATTTGCCTTAACCTTTGCACCTTGCACTGCATGTTCTTACAAGTACGCTAAGAGATCAAGGGGAAGACTGCAAACTTGACACCTGTCCTGAAAAAAATTCCCCAAAACATCCTTTTAAAAATGAGGATAAGCCACAAAACCTCATTGCTTAAAAAAAGATTAATCAGTGAGTATATAAGCAGAAAATCGGGTGGAAGGAAGAGATTTGGTAGAAATTAGGGCCTTTTTTTCCATTTTAGTTTTTAAAATACCAGAATTTGCACAATTTTTGGGTACACTACCACCTCTGGTTGAATGCAATGTTCAGTTTCTGAGAATTTCGAGCGTTAATTGACTAATATTGAAATAAAATAATTGTGTAATATGCATCTGTTCAATAGGAGTCTCCTTTTTGAAATGAATGACTGAAACAAGTTAAACTTCTCAATAAAAATTTTATTGAGTGCAACAAAACATGTTTTATTGTGAAAATTCACATTTATTGTATTTATTTGAAGTCGTTTTATCTGCTCATATTTTATAATAGTTCCTATAGCTACTACCTATACTTTACGAAACATCTTCCATTTAGTCTTGTTAATACTCTAAGGTTAACACCAACATGTAACTGATTCAAAAGTAACAGGATAGCAATTTAGAGGCCATAAACGTGCGTATTATGAATACTATTTAGTTGGGAGTCTTTATGCAGCTTTAAGGTATAAATAAGATGTGAACTGTACCTTAATGGACTCATCGTGGTATCAATTTTAAGCTAGGAGATTTGTCACATTAGTGTGCAGGGTGACCTAATGGTAGCCAACACTGTGTTTACTGCTTAGCTAGTGTCAACTGCGACGGGTAAGAGGGCAAAACTGTCAAATAAATAAAATACTGATGACATTCTATGAGCATAAATGGTTTCAAAATGCTAGCATAATGTCAAGCCCTCATGTTTCCGTGTTCTTGGTTGTCCGATCAGCAGCGACAGCCAGCTAATATGACCGTTCAAATGCAGGCTAAACGGGGCTAGCAGCCGTTAAAGACGGTGGCTTTATCTATGAGCAGAGCAGCACTCCTAACATGGCCATCTTTTTTGTAACATGGCTAACGTGTCCCCGGCGTGGCAGGCGGCTTCTGCCGCCAGCTCCAGCCTTCTTTACGAGGGTCGATGCCACATTAGCCGGAGTCGGTGCCCCGTTTTACAACTTGTACTAGTGCTGCTTACTTTCTGATACCGAGGAGAAGAAGAAGAAGAAAAGACTCAAGAAGGAGGGCGGGATGTGCTTCTTCGGTGGTATAATGGCGGCGTCAGACTAAAAGTTAACATTAGCTGTCTCCCCCCGTTGAAATCCTCCATATGCAGTCACCACAGGTAAATGTAGCAATGCGATATTTTTTTTACGAAAAACAACGACAACAGCTTAAAATAAGTAAGAATAATATAACAAAACTCACCGCAGACATACGTTAGTCGTCGAGGAGGAAATAGAACAACTTCAGCTTTTTCTCATTCTTGATAGGCTCAACCTGATTGGCGGAATGTGCCTCTTTGTCCACCAATAGGATTCAACGTTACAAACCGCAAGGATTTTGTAGTCCAAAAGCCCGCCACCATCAACGACAATGCCGTAATAGTAGATTCATTCAAAGATATAGATTACTACTTTTTTTTAAATGTCCTGTTTTTATACACTGATCAAAAAAATAAAAATAAAGGGAACGCTCAAATAACACATCCTAGATCTGAATGAATGAAATATTCTCATTGAATACTTTGTTCTGTACAAAGTTGAATGTGCTGACAACAAAATCACACAAAAATCATCAATGGAAATCAAATTTATTAACCAATGGAGGCCTGGATTTGGAGCCACACACAAAATTAAAGTGAAATGTTCCCTTTATTTTTTTTAGCAGTATATTTAAAATACTTGCAGACGTTCTTTATGATCCACAGGACTAATCTTTCATTTATCTATCCAGAAAAAATTTCACATAGCAACACAAAATATGATTGACAATGAAAAATCATTCAAACCCCATTATTTTGTTTAGCTACCTAACTCAATACCAGAATTTACACCTGGGTTTCTGGGTCTGGTTTGAATTAAGAAAATATTGCATCCATCCATCCATCCATCAGTAAATCCAGCCATTTATTCATCTGCAGGTTCTGCATTTACAGTCTGACCAAAATAGAAATATCCTATGAGGTCAATGGTTCAAATATTTACCAAGAAAATTGAGCCTGGAACACTCAATTTGCCACTATGCCTTATACATTTATTCTAAGCCCTGTACTGAAAGTAACTGGATTATTAATCTTTTCATCATTCTTAGTCTTATCTATTTCAATGTGCCTTTTGTGATAGGGTCCTGGATGTGTGTCCACAAAACTCTCATGGTAAATCTGTGGTCCAACAAAAAAATTAGACAAAAATTAGCACAATAAGTTCAAGCAGAACATCAGGTACACCTAAAACAGCCAAAAAATAAAACAGAGTAGTGAAAAAAAAGTGAAATTCACGTGTCCAGGTAAAAATGTTTCAACAAAGATGAACCAAATGACTCGAAAGAGTTAAAAATAAATAAATAAATAAATAAATAATGAAAGCATTGAAGGACTAAACAAAATGTTCTGTTTATTAAATAAAAATGTAATAGTTTCGATTATGTTTTTCACTGGATTAAAGTTACAAACTTTCACAGGCCTGTTTGATTGACTTCATCCAAGTGTATTTAAAGTTTAAAAAGGAACAAGCGACACATTTAAAATCATGAAATAAATCCAGGGCTGGAAGTCATTCATGGTGTCCTGTAGATGGTAAGTCAGGAGTTTGGGGGGATTTAGAGATAAACATCCTGATTCAAATACTTAAAAAAGATAAAATACTTGAAAGTGGAAGACATAATCAGAAAAAATGCTGAAAGTTCATTGAGAACATGTAAAGTCCCTTGGACTGTTTCGTCCATTTGACCTGGAAACTGGTCAATATTCCCTCCATTTCAACAAAATGCATGTTCATTCAGTAAGTAAGTGGTTATAATTGTGCTGCATGTGCTGAATATCTTGGAAGTGGATCAATGTTTTGTTTTTTTCTTTTTGTTTGGTGAAACATTATTTGAAGGTTCTGAGTTCATATTTTTAATAAAGTGATGTTAATAACTGGAATGAATCCCCTCAGAGGGCTGGTAAACCTGACTATTTGCCCAAACACTTATTAAATTACCCTTGCTGAGTGAGAGGACAGCCAGCTGTTTGCTGTATCTCAATTCTGCTGCGTCAGACATTCTCCACCCAGGTCAGTTCATGCATAGACTGGTCCACTCCACTAATTTCCAAGAATGTGGCCATCGTCTGATTGAAAAGATGAGCAGCTCCGTCGGACTGCTTAACCCGACTCCAAATTTTATTAAAAAGCCGGCCGGGCATTCTGCCAGAGAAGCCACTTATTGGCTCCCACAAAAACTGTCCAGTCTGAGCAGCACACTGCAGAACAGCATCATTCAACCTTGTCATATCGTATCAGCATGATGACAGCTTAGCAGGCAGGCTTTTCTTTGGAGGTTACGGTTCAGAGACTGCAGGTCCCAGGAGAAAGAGGAAGTGTTGTCAGACAGCATTGATTGCTCTGCATCTTCACCTCCTTGGTCTTCTGTTGTTTTGCCAACATCTGTGTATCTGTTGCAGTACAAGCTTTTCATGAAGTCAAGAGTAATATGTATGTTAGTTCAGTGAAAAGTCTGTTTTGTGTTGTAACGATGTGGATTTACACCAGGAGACAAGAAAAGTCGTGACAGAACATCTCTTGGACATGCTGTTCAATTAGATGCAATCAAATGTGCAGTAAACAAGTATAATTAAAAAGAAAGCTTAGGTTGAGACATTTTCAACTAGCCTCAAAAACATCAGCTTGCAGAGATACGACCATATTCAAGGCAGGAGTATTTACCTTTGTAAGCAGATGTAACTAGATTACACTGACTTACCAAAAACAATGTATTCACACAGATAAACAAGACCAGATCAGAATTAAATTGCTTAATCGGGAAACCACCAGCATGTAAATTAATAGAAAAACCATAAAATGGAGCAAAGTAAGGAAAAAATAAATAGAAAAAAGAAGTATAACTAGAATAGAATAGATTTACCCCAAATATCCCAGCATAAATATTAGTAAGTGTAATAATAATAGAAAAATAATAGTAATATTTATTTAAATAGTACCTTTCACCCTTGTTCAAAGCATTAAAAAATGCGCAATCAGCATGGCCCATGGTTGAATGAGGCCTTAATCAGAATATCATCAGGAGGCCCTCTTCCTGTTAGGAACATCACCAGCACCAATTTGGTCATTTGGTCTGGGAGAGGAGCCCAGGTTTAACTGACCAAACTTAGAAACAATCACTGTCAATTGGCTATTATTTGGTGAGATGTATTTGTGAACAAACCAAACTTAAACACAAAGATTAAACTCATAACATCAGATTGTAACCATGGTAACACAAACATAAGATTATTCTGCACTTTTGCTTCTTTCCAATCTGAAATTTAAATGTCAAACACTTCAAAATCTTTTAAGTTACCTATGCCAAAAACAATTCAATTAAAATTAATTGTATTCCTATTCTTAATTAACAAAAGTTAAAACTCTAAATCTACGGTTTGTGTTAAAATTCAAGTATTTATGAAGTTAGTCTCCTAAAGGTATGGAGGCGCCAAGAAGCTGCTTAGTTTGGTTATGCCTTGGGCTGGCTGTGGGTTTATATAAATACTGTATTATCTTTAATAGGGGTGAAACAAATTTAAACTTAATTTTCCATGTGATGCACAAGTCTTTTACATCATTTGTATGAAGAATTTACCTGAGCTGCAGCCATGATGAAGGGCAGAGGTCCTCCAAAACGTTTTAGTGAATCCTGGAGCAGCAAAGGCTCCACCAGCGCTTGCAAACATTTATAAGTGAACGGAGAAAGAAAGAAAAATGTTGAACATCCAGAGACTACATTAAGGCCAGCTCTTATTTTACTGCACTTTTTTTTTTTTTTTTTTAAATCTGAATAAGGTAGTGAGGGAGAGATTTTATTCAAGGGGATGGATAATTGAGATGATTAAAAAGAAGACAGAGTAAAAAGCAACAAACGGCATGTCCACCAAATCACATCTGATCTGATCCAGCTGTGGAAGGGCAATATTTCACCCGCCGAGGTCAGAGATATCCTCACTGACATTTGAGTTAGCTTGGTTCCCATGACAACCAGTGTGACTGCATCACCACCCAGCCAATCTTACCCAGATTTCAGTGATTCAGCTGCAGAGCATGAGTTGATTTTAATGAAAGGCTGACCCAACAAACACACGACAGCATCTTAATATAATGTACATACCCCTAAATACAATGTAGTGCAATAATAAACAGCTCCCTTAATTGAAACGGAATTATCATAAATAGAGTCTGCCTGCGTTTTAATTTGATCTTAAAAACCGGATTCCAAAAAAGTTGGGACACTAAACAAATTGTGAATAAAAACTGAATGCAATGATGTGGAGGTGCCAACATCTAAT
>NW_015113900.1:71615-92202 GCF_001443285.1 Poecilia latipinna | reverse complement strand
GGCATCTCCCCTTACAACACTCAACAGACGTCTGGGGACAGAGGAGACCAGTTTCTCAAGTTTAGAAATAGGAATGCTCTCCCATTCATGTCTAATACAGGCCTCTAACTGTTCAATCGTCTTGGGCCTTCTTTGTCGCACCTTCCTCTTTATGATGCGCCAAATGTTCTCTATAGGTGAAAGATCTGGACTTTCTGGACAGGCTGGACATTTCAGTACCTGGATCCTTCTCCTACGTAGCCATTATGTTGTGATTGCTGCAGAATGTGGTCTGGCATTATCTTGTTGAAAAATGCAGGGTCCTCCCTGAAAGAGATGACGTCTACATAGGAGCATATGTTGTTCTACAACCTGAACATAGTTCTCTGCATTAATGCTGCCTTTCCAGACATTCAAGCTGTCCAGGCCACCAGCACTCATGCAACCCCATACCATCAGTGATGCAGGCTTCTGAACGGAGCGTTGATAACAACTTGGGTTATCCTTGTCCTCTCTGGTCCGGATGACATGGCGTCCCAGTGTTCCATAAAGAACTTCAAATCGTGACTCATCTGACCACAGAACAGTCGTCCATTTTGCCTCACTCCATTTTAAATGACTCCTGGACCAGTGCAAACGGCTGAGCTTGTGGAGCTGCTTAGAAATGGCTTCCACTTTGCACTGTAGAGTTTCAGCTGGCAGCGCGGATGGGACGGTGGATTGTGTTCACCGACGATGCTTTCTGGATGTATTCCTGAGCCCATGCTGTTGTTTCCTTGACAGTGGCATTCCTGTTTGAGGTGCAGTGACGTTTAAGGGCCCGGACATCACGAGCATCCAGTAGAGTTTTACGGCCTTGACCCTTACGCACAGCGATTGTGCCAAATTCTCTGAATCTTTTGATGATGTTATGTACAGTTGATAACTTAAAAGTCTTTGCTATTTTACGCTGGGTAACACCATTCTGCTATTGCTGTACTATCTTTCTGCACAACAATGGTGGAATTGGTGATCCTCTTACCATCTTGGCTTCAGAGAGACACTGACACGCTAAGAAACTATTTTTATACCCAATCATGTTGTCAATTGACCTAATTAGTGTTAATTGGTTTGTTATATGTTCAATTTCCTTTTTCCAGCCATTTATTGCTACTTGTCCCAACTTTTTTGGGATTTGTAGACACTGAAATTTTTAATCAACATATTTTTCCTTTAAAATGTTACATTTACTCAGATTAAACTTTTGATCTGCCATCTATGTTCCATTACGAATAAAATACTGGCATTTGCCATCTCCACATCATTGCATTCAGTTTTTATTCACAATATGTTTAGTGTCCCAACTTTTTTGGAATCCGGTTTGTAGTAGAAATGCAGCTGTTCTGTTAAAGCCTCAGAGGTTTGTTAAGAGGACATTAGTGAACAATCAGCATCATGAAGACCAAGAAGCAGGAAGTTTAAATAGGACTGGGTTATAAAACAGCTTTGAAGTGTATGGCACAACTTACCAACATGGCCATCCACCTGAACTGTCCGGTGCAAAGAGAACATTTATAATACAACCAGCCAAGAGGCCGGTGGGAAGTCTGGAGGAGCTGCCAGGATCCACAGCTCAGGTGGGTGAACTTATCCACATGACGACCATTAATCGCACACTTCATCTTTACTGGACAAGTCCCAGTCATCTGCATGATTCCTGAAGAATAACTGCTAAGCTACAATGTTAGAAATAATAATAAAAAAAAATCATCTAAAATGTATAGAATTACTTTTATATTTAAATCAGTTTGGCCCAGAATCATTATTAGTTTTTTAAGATGGCCTAAAGTGTCACACGAGGCTCTAAAAATCACTATACACTATTGCAGACTCCTAATTTAAGGGATAAGGTGTCTCACATTAAGATAAACACATTTTAGTCTCTTCTGTTTGCAAAAAGTCCAATTAACTCACACTCTTTCCCACAGATGAACAAAAAATGAATTAGACACCAAAATATTTAAATTTCTTAACTACATAAGTAATGCATCTTTTTAACTACGATTACCCACAATAAATGTAAACTTCTGCAACTTGTTCGCTAAGGTAGTCGCTCCAAAATTATTTAAATTGATCACAAAAATCCCAAAATCCGAGAAATGTGGCCGGCCATGTAACTTACGGTAATTTTGTACTTCTTTGTGATAAAAACACAATCACCTGGTGTCATTACATGGTGCATCCTCTGCCATGACTGTATTTCAGAAGCCAGTCAGTTATGAATGTGAAGCAGAGACAGTTTCATCACTTTATTAATGAGTTTAATTATTTATACCAACAAACAAAAACTGTCTCTCTCCCTCCATCCCTCATTTTTCATCATCATCATCTCCTTTATCAAACGGCACTGTCCCCAGTAATGACATGTTACCCTCTTAAAAAAAAGGGGCAATAAAAGGGTCACCGCAAATAAAGTGTCACAACTCAGGAAATTGCGGGGGGATTAAAAAAAACATGATTAGCTAGCTCTTCATGTAGGAGAACGTTTATGGTCAGTCAGCGCGCCACACACACACACGCACACACACACACATTCCCTGCTCAAACTTTCCATCTGTGAAGATTACAAACTTGACTGACAGGTCAAAACTTTTACACACAGAAAGCAAAAACAGCTCACCGTCAGACAAAGGAGATGATACATGTCTTCTAGATTGATTCGTTTTTCCCTTTTCCTCCACACACACATACACACAATTTGATTTGTGCCCACATCCACTCCCTAAAACACACACACACACACATACGGGCCCCACGTATACAGAGGCTTGTAACATTCCCTTCACATTGAAGTTTAATGGAAAACCAGAATCGGTTCGCAAGTGCACCTGCATACATACAGGACCGTAAATCAGTACAGTATCTTGGATGTGAAATTATTTTGCATCTGACAGAACCAACTTGGATTTGAAAAATAAAAATCCAATGAGAAAGTCCCCAGCCCTCCCCTAAAAACAGTACAATAAATAAAACAGTCATGACAACATTAATGGAGGACGAGGGAAAGTGGAGGCGAGGAATGGAGGAAGAGAGAGAATAAAAATGAAACATTTTGTTCTGTTTTTCTCCCCTTTCTGAACAAGGGACTGAAATGAAACTGTATTTACAGACTGCGACTGAGGATAAACAGTCCGGCTGCTGCTGCTGCTGGGCCGGTCTACTACAGAAAAGAAAAGAAAATTACAAGAACAACAATATAATAACAATAATAACAAAAAATAACAAAATAAAAGGTACTTGATATATTTACAGTTCAGCTGTGAAAAAAAGGAGGGAAAAGTGGGAGGAAGAGGAGGAATGGAAGAGGGGGAGGCTCCGAAAGCTGTCGGGATTTTCCAGGGGGTTTGAGCATAACATCTGGTCAGATTATAACATATCAGTCGGGTCAGCTTGAACTGAACATGCACGTCTATGTTGTTTTTGTTTTTTTTTGTCTTTTTTTGTCTTTTTCCGAAAGAAAGAAACCCATCTCGTACTGACAGCGGACTGTTAGCTTAGCAATGCATTCAAAGAGCAACATGATATGAGCGGCCCCCTGCACCTGATGTCAGTCTTTTAACATAATCGAGCCGATGTGAGACGCAACACTGTACAGCAACATAATTAACGCGGCGCTGCGCCTCGACGCGTGGCAGGCGCCGAGGCTCGTGTTTTAGATGCGACCGTAGCCCCGCGGCAGAGGCTCTCTCTCCTCTGTGCGACGTTAAAAACTGGCCCCTTTGCTTCCTTCCACTCCCGCCTGGAGATGTGCAATACTTACTGAGAATCAACACCAACCACTCCGCTTTTCCAGCTTGACAAACGAAGCTTATAAACGACAAACCTGAAGCAGCGCAAACTCTGCTCAAACACGCTTCCTCCTCGTCGCAGGGAAAAAAAAAAAGGCAGTTTAAGGAGCTAAAGCACGAAAACAAAGCGGTAAACAGCAGTGGCGCTCAGTTTCTGTACTATCATTAAAACCAGCTCTCGTTTAAAAGGTTTCTCCGGTGAGAGACTATAATGTTAAAATAACTGTTTGGACATTTTTGGAAAGCAACGGAAGAGGATCTTCTATAAACGCTGAGCTCTGGTTGGGATGATTGTCAAAAATCAAGCTGTGAATACTCCTCGTCATCTCAACTCCAAAGCCAATCAAAAGTCAAATCAGTGGCCATTTCTAAAATATTTTAATGCAAATTAAATACATTTAAAAAAGAAAAAAAGAATAATAAAAGTCAGCTGTTGATTTCAATACAGAAACCCCAGAATGTGTAGAAGACTTCTCCTTATCCTACCGACTTTGACTTTTTATTCGCCCATTTGAACTGCAGCTTCCATTAAACCAAAGGGCAGCTACAAAACGCCGATAAAACAACCCACAGCTTCATGAAGCAAGCGGCCGCAGCAGCCGCTTTCTACAGGAATAGTTTTGGAAAAGATACAAATGCAGAGCGTTTAAGTTGAGTGAGTTTGGTTATCTTTTTCTACTTTAAAGGTTGGAGCCTGGACGAAGTTTTTAGAGGGAGAGGAGCAGGGGGAAGAAAAAAAAAAGGATGTGGGGGCGGGGAGGAAGAAATAATTGGGGAAGACGAAACTGAAATTTGTGATAGAGGGATGGATGCTCAGGTGCTGTTGTTGATGGATCCGGGTGCTGAGCTGGGCTGGGCGGTACTGTCCGACACGCTGCCCTCTGCAGGGGAAAAGCCAGAATTACTATTCACAGGTCAGATTTCGAACACGCTGCAGTCGGTTCACATCCTCTCATCTCTGCCATAAAAGTCATTAATTTGAAGCTGAAGGTGTTTTTTTTTGTTGTTTTTTCAGGGTGGAATGAAGATGCAACAAACATCCTCTGTTGCATTTTTCAGAGCGATTTCCAGCATTTCACAAGCTTTTAGCATGTTAGTGATAGATTCAAATAATTCAACTAAGGATTAGAAATTTTTTGCAATAATTTGAACCAAACGCAGCAACATTACGGACAAAGATTTTTTATCTTTTTTTTTTTTTTTTTACAGTTTTTGCTTAATTACTAGTCTGAATGTGTTGTTTCAGTGAACTGTGAGTCTTTATGCTGCTGTTTCCACCTATATCCATCCATTCTTTATAGTAGAGCTTCTTTAAATTGTTTGATATTTTTCACTCTTTTAGCGAAATCATGATTAGTTTTCAGCATGTGGTCAGTGTGTTTATAGAAGCCAAATGTCGGCCTGTTGTGATCCTGGGCTTTTCCCAAAAATCCTGACCAACTTCGATAGTTTGGGTCAGATGGTTTGAAATTTGGACAGAACTAAATAATCCTGCAAGACAATAATCCCAAACACATCACAACTGGTTTAGAAAAGAATAAAGCAGGTTTACGTCAAGCTAGTGTAATAGCCGTGACCTCAACCGCATTAAAAATATAAGGACAAAACTAAAACGGTCTGCACATAAAACCAACTAATGGGTGAAATTAAACTCTTTCTGCCAAAAAGACGGCTCAACTATCCTGAATTATAGTTCAGGATAATTTGCTATGTTGCTATATTAGCAAGTTGCTTGCTGATCAACTTGCTATGGGAGACTTAAACGTTTATTAAGGTTCTCCGTTTACAATTCTCACTTTTGACAATAATTCAGGTTATTTGCTTTTTTATTTTTTATTTTTATTTTTACTCCACCCTGAAAAATGGTTCAAATGATTCATTAAAAGGCCAAAATGAATGACTTTCATGCTGCTGTTAACATTCACATCTATCCATGTTTGATTTCACTTTAAACAGAAACAAATGCAGTTGGACCAAAGTGGAAAGCAGAAGCAAAGCGGCTAACTGTACCGTGTGAGGCAGGCGATGTCTGTGCACGAGCGTGAGGAGGAATGAGTGTGGAGTTCAACTGGGGCTGAATGGACAGCTCTGAAAGCAGAGAGGAACAAATTGTCAATTACAGATAAAACAGTCGATTAAACAACAGCGGCTGCTAACTTATGATGCGAGTGTAAATTGCCAAACGGTCAGGCTGAACGCAGAGGGCAGAAATGAACTGACCAACAGGACTGAAGTTGAAAAGGGGCGGCAGTTCCCGTCCGCTGGGCAGGCGGGTGTTGGGCTGACGTAGCTCATCGAAGAAGGCGTGCGCACACGCTTCCAGAGGAGACAGTCTGGAAACGGGGGTGTACTCCAGCAGGCGGGAGCAGAGGGCGATGGCCTCTGGTGGGGTGCGAGGCTTAAACACCTGAGAGGAGAGAGGAGGTCAGCATCAGTGTACAGACAAAACCCGTCAAAAGAGAAGCAACTGGAAATTTGGGGGGGAAATAGGCAGAGATTTAAAAGTTTAATTGTATGAAGTCAGAAGAAAGCAAACCTTTGTCCAAGGATGTGCTTTGATCTGTGGGAATTTAAACTCTGTGTAGTTTGGGTTCATCTCCCGGATCTGCTCCCTCGTCGGCGTCCCCAAAACCTGAAAAGGATGGAAAATTACTTGTTACCAATCAAGACCATTAAAAAAAGTTATATTAAGGTTTCCATTTATATGGTGCATTACATATATTGACCAATTGTTGACAAAACGCCTCTTGCAAAAAAAAAAAAAAAATTAAACCTCCTCCTTCTTGTAACAAAGCGGTAATCAGAAAAGTTTCATAGACTCGTTCCACTCCTGACTGGTAGCTGTTTATTTTTGACTCCCATGTTTTTTTTTTTTTTTTTTTGTTTTTTTTTTTCAAATTTCGTTTTTTTCCATGATTGTTTTATGATTCAAACTCAGGGTTCCTACATATTTTCATGTACAAATTCCAGACTCAACTTCCCAAAGTCCTCAATAAATATATTTAGAAACTGCAAAAGAACACCATGAATTTATAGCGGATTCCTACACTTTAGACACAGAACATGAAGAAAAGAAACAGGAAGGAAGTAAGGAAGCACACAAGAAAGTAACAAAAGAAAGGAAACCAAGTATGAAAGGGAGGGCACAATGAGGGAAAGAAATGCAAGTAAAAACAAAGAAAGGAAGAACATGGTGTGGAAGGAAGGAATGGCAAAGGTAAGAGAAAAAGACCAAGTGAAAGACAAGGAGGGAAAGCAAGACTGGAGGAATATAGTAGTGAAGGAGGAAGGTCGTGTTGAATGATGAAACAGATTTTGAAACAAAGCCATCTGCTCAGAAAGAGAGTTATAAAGTCTGTAGACGTAGGAGAAAAATGTCCTCGCTAAGTTCACCAATTAGAGTTGAAGGAAAAGTTGTAGAAAGAACTGGGTTTACTAACTAGATAAATATACGCATTAATAGATCTACATCCGTCTCCTCGGTTTGACAATAAACCATTTCCTCAGCTGCCGTTTCCACAAAAAATGTCACCATATTAAATTATTTTATAAAGCAAAAACAAACACCCTCCTATTTTCCTGTCTCAAGTCAAAACCCATTTTTTTTCCAACTACTCTATTAACTTCAGGTTATTAACATCAATTAATAAGCTGCTGTTTCTAAAAACTCATTATTTTGCTTTAAACTATGTGATTTGCACACACATTTAAACAGAATTACAAACTTCTTATTCAAAAAACCCCCATTCTATCACTACGGTAACCTGCATGTGGTACGTTAACGCAACATGTTATCAACTGGTTTGTTAGCTTTTCTGTCCAGACGACATCAGAGCGGCGGTACCTTAATGATCTCTACTAACTGGTCCACACCGCTGTCCCCGGGGAAGATGGGCTGGCCCAGCAGCAGCTCGGCTAACACGCAGCCGGCCGACCAGATGTCGATGTTGGACGTGTAGTCGGTGGCGCCGAATATGAGCTCTGGGGCACGGTAGTACCGTGAGCAAATATAGGACACATTCGGCTCCCCTCGAACTAGCTGCTTTGCACTGCGCAGTTTTTGAAGAGTGAGGGGGGAAAACAAGAGACAGTCAGAGACAATAAAATTGTTTTGTTAAAAGTCAGCAATCAAAAAAAAGAACTAAACAATGAAGCGACTTTCCAACCTGCCAAAGTCACAAAGCTTGAGGATGGCCGTCTCTGGGTCTACCAGGAGGTTCTGAGGCTTTATGTCTCTGTGACAAACGCCCTGGGAATGGATATAAGCCAGACTGCGAAACAGCTGGTACATGTACACCTGAGAGGGGCAGACAGAAACAATCACAGAGTTAAACAAGCAGCCAGTCTCACCAATTATGGAAAAACAAGTAAAAATGCAATTTTCTTTTCCCATGTTGCAGCGTTAAAATAAAATAAAAAAAATGGGAGGATTAATATAAAAACTAATTATCTGTTGGGATTTCGCGGAAAAAAATAACAGCTGGGTGCAGATTTGTCAAGTTTACTTCTGTACATAATCATCAAAAGTAAACATTTATGTAATCAGAATATTTGAATGACTAAATAACCGCAAATATGACATTACCACGCTTTAACATATTTGAAAAAGGAAAATCTTCAGACTTCTCATTTTCAATGGTTTACAAGTCTAGTTTGGTGGTTGTGTTTTATTTTAGATAGATGAAATGTCTTCCGGCTCCAGTGTGGAGTATTTCTCCCCCACAAAATTAAAGTTTATCGGTGGTCGAGAGAGTGAACAGTACTTTATTCTGCCATTATGAATGTATTACTTGAAAATGGTTTCAAAGCAACAATATTATCATTTAGCGCTATAATTTCTGGGACAATTTATCGTTAAGGAGAATTTGTTATTATGACAGGCCTAGATAGAGCCGCTTATTAAAGACCACTTGGATTTTTTTTTTTTTTTAAAGCTCTGAACAGCGAGATATAAGAGAGAGAAATCTCTGCCTCTCCTGCTCCCCAGAGCCTGGGTCTCTGGAGACGAAGCATGTTTTAGGAGAACCTACATGCTCCGTGCTCATGTTTGCGTGCTCTCCCACTGACGGGCTGCTACCTGGAGTGAGCGCTCCTTCCCTCATTACACAGGAGGCCAGGAACAACTGAGCTGTCAACACAAATGTTTGCACTGCTGCAGTCCCTGTGAAGCATTTCAGTTAAACAAAAGCTGTTTCACACTCAAATATACAAACACTTTTGAGTCATCATGGGAAACCAGGGTATGAACTGCTTGTTCCACGCAGAATATTATTTTCAGGCACCGATAAATGTTAGTTATTTGACAAAAAAAGGCACCCTTAATGTTATCTAAACTACTAAGACGTCAAAAATATATAGTTTATCAGTAAACAAAATGAAAATACTCTGTCCTACTCACCCCAGAGATAAGATCCAGTATATAAAATAAATGAAAGATACTACTAAGAATGATCCCCTAAACGTTTAAACTAAATCGCTTTTGTTTTAAAATTTCACAACCAAAAAATTATTTCCTAGTGGGTGCCAATCACAGCTGAGCTGGATGTGTCACCATGATCCAGTTCTGAAGAAAGCAGCTGACAGACTTCATGAGAAACAGACCAAATATTCCCTTCGTCCATGTTGGGCTACATGAAAACGGTTTAAGTGAACATTGTGTGGATTGTGATGAAGCCTGCAGTAACACATTTCTACACCGAAATAGCATGGCGGGGAAAATTCTCCCAGAAGAAGTGAAACCGTCCCCGTCTAAATCTTCTGACATGTGTCCTCACATCTAGGTCGGTGATGTCAGCCTCAAATCTGAAATATGACAATACAATGAAGTTGGCAATCTTCTGCTGCATCTGCGAATTGCAGGCAGGAAGCATCTTAACATGACAAATGATGACTGCAGTCATCGTCATAATTATCGCCATTATTGCCCACGGGGCGCCTTGACAGCAGGCCGAGTGGATTATAAAATAATGGGGGACAAGATGACTGAGGGATGAGAAATGACGGCTGTTAATGAGAGGGCAGAAGGGCTTGGAAGAGAAGCTAAACAAAAGGAAACATGGTAAAAACATGGGAGGGAAGAAGAAAAAAAAAAGACTCTGGCAGTGACACGACGGAAATATGTCAGAGAAGGAAGAAAAGGACGTCAGGGAAGAAAAGAGAGGGAGATCAGCGTGCATGTGGACGCCTCAGGGGAGCAGCAGGCTGAGGTGGGGAAATGGGCCATGAGACATCTATAATGTCCTCTCCGCTGCTTCATATGCAGTAAACACAAAGACCAACATGAGCAGCGTTTTCACAGGAATCCAAGGGAACTGCAAGCAATTAACTCCCATGGGTCCGTCTTTTCTTTCTGCTTTCATTATCCTGCTGAGCCGTCTGTGAAAGCAAACAGACTTATGGGTTCATTATATCCTCAGAAGAGCAGAGAGGAAACAAATATTCAAGATTTATACTAAATGCCATTTTACAATAAAAATAATAATAACTACAATCTGCTTTAAAGCAGCAAGTACTTTTAAGAGCAATTTCCCAGGCTAGGATTTGAAGCTGCAGTCAGAGGGATGTAAACACTTAGATTCAACTTGGGAAGCAGTTTCTTTGTAAACAGTATTTTGCAATATTTATGTTGTGCGGAAATAGTAACACAATCTTACATTTCGACTGTTTCTAAGACAAATGCAGAGCAATGCAAATCAAGGTTTCACCGACTCAAATTTAAAATAATAATGAATAGAATTTAATGCATATATCTTCACAGAAATGTACAAATTTTGTCCAGCCAACTGGCAATTTATTTGCACTTGCACATTAAAGATGCAAAAAAGCTCCCAGCTAGCAATGTAATGTTAGCAGTGAGTCAACATTTAGAGTCACAGAGAGCAACGATGATGTCTGAATGCAACTCAAACTTTTGCCAGAGAGAAAAGTCCAGCGAGGGGGAAAAAAACACACTGAATATACGACATTAAATAGTCCTGCCAATAAAAAATTAAGACCCGTGATTAAAATGTTAAAAACCAACTTACTTTGTAAATTAAGTTGAGGCATTTTTATGTTAGATAAATGAACTTAACACTTTTAAAGGATGCAGAGACCAGGTAAAAATACACACCGCCACCTTCTAAATTGAAAAAATCAGAATTATATAAATTTTAATGCAATTAAACTTAACCTGAACTATTCTGAAATAACGAAAAAAAAAAAAAATTGCCGAGGCCTGCAGATGGGGGTGGGAATGACTTCTTAGCACAATGTGGGTGATTTGAGCCTCGACTCACCTTAACATAGATGATGGGAACGATGGCCTTGGCCTTGTTGAAGTGCCGAGCCACCCTGTACACCGTCTCTGGGACGAAATCCAGCACAAGATTCAAATACACCTCGTCTTTCTGGTGCAGAGAAGTGAAAGAAAGGAGAAAACAATCTCAAGTCACTGTCAAACAGGCATTTTCTTGACAGATTCTTCAGGAGCAGGATGTGACGTCACAAGCTACATTCTTTTCGCTCCAGACTTGTTTTTCCAGATCTGCAACCCGAACACAGGGGGCTTTTTTATGGCAGCATTTCCTCTTCAAACACTTGCAGGTCAGAATGTGACTGGGAATGAGGAGTCTGACCGCCAACCTTTATTCAGCACCACTAATGTACAGGATTAACCACATAAGTCCTGTAACACTTGGATAAATGTCCAAGTCATATTGATTGAGGAAACATTATATTTGTGCCACAATTTTAATATTAACATATTTATTCATCCAATTCCTAATCACGTATTTTGCCTTGGAACTGTATCTTATGTAGCGTGATCTAAATAAAGTATTAAGTAAAAATATATACATTTTTAGCTACATAAGTTTCAGTTTATTCCACTATGACCCCAAATATCAAGATTAAGCTGTCATAGAGTCATATCAAAACAAAATAGTAAACATGCTACAGGTATCTGTTGTTGTACAAAAAAATTAAATCTAATACCGTCACTGGTGATTGATCAAAGTCGGTTGTACAATGAAGCAACGTAGCATTATTTTACTATATTCAAGCAAATAAAATGCTCTTAATAAAGTATCGCCAACAAGGGTTGGTATTGTGAAACTATAAACTGGATCACGAGATACTTATTAAAAATATTTTCATTCCAAAAAAGTTTTAAAACACGAAGCTATGCTGGGCTAAAACCAGCACAAACTTTGAACCTATCTAAAGTAAAAACAACTTAATCCAAGGATAAGTTTTGACCCAAATAAACCGATCTGCTTGAATACGTTTCGTAAAGTTCATTGTAAAGTCAAGAGTTGAAATCTAAACACAAAGTGTTAAACCAAGCGGCTACAAAAGCTTAAACTAATGCACCGTTCGACCGCCTTGCCCTCACCATGCACATGAATCACCGGTGATTCATGAAACATTAATTGTCTGGGCGTAGGAGCTTGCCGCTGCTGCTACCACCAAAAAATGTCTTTCAACATAAAACATGAAGTCAACACAGACACACCTTCTCTCCGCTCGAGTAGAAGAAGTAGCGTAGCCTCACAATGTTGCAGTGGTCCAACTTTCTCATAATCTGCAGCTCCCTATTCTATAAGAGAAAAATAAAACAGACACTAAGACAGGAAACACTTTCTTGTGGTCGTCTAAGCAAATCAGCGCTCCTCTGTTTTACCTTAAACCTTTTATCTTGGAGAACTTTCTTAATTGCCACCATCTCCTGCGTGTCGATGAGGCGAGCCTGGTAGACCACGCCAAAGGAGCCATTTCCAATGACCTTTATGTCTGTGTAGGACACTTCCTGCGGGCGGTCAGGGCCCTGGCCGGGGGTGGCTACCACCGTCGTCACTTTGCCGCTGTCTCCTGTGGACAGCAGAACAGAAACGACTTAGCATGCATAAATCGCATTGTGACGGAAATGAAAGTTAATTGATGATGATGTGAGGGCGTTCTTCTCCAGCAGGCACAGGAGAAGAGGAGATTGATGCAGCTACATACAAAGTAACGTCAGAAGAGAACCTTTCCAGCGGCTGCGAAAAACCTTGAAAGTAGGAACCTCCAGCAGAAATTTGTGTTCAGATTTTCTCCATTCGAGCTCGAGGCAAAACGTTCAGTTTATAGATGGGTAAACGTGGTAGAGGCGTTCCCCGAAAGACTTGTTGGAAGATGCAATGATTCATCAAGGTGTTTAATTTTGAAACTACAGGGATTCTAAATGTTTCCTTTTAATTGTCCATATTTTATGAACCTTCCTGAAGTTTTTGTAAAATACTTTGAATGAGAGAGTACACCTTCTTCTTTTTTTAAAATGTCATTTACTGCAGCCTTAACTGCCTGAATATTAACGGGGTCTAATCAATGTCATTTCCATAAGCTGTGAACCAAAAAATGCTGCTACAGACTGTCTTTATGTTGTGATATTGAGCCTTTCAAAGCTTTTTGCCACCTGGACCAAAATAAGCCTGCTCTTCTTTCAAATCTAACGCCATAACCTAATTTTTTCTTCTTTCTTTCTAGTGGACTCATAAGGATTTTTATTTACAGACTGAAGTATACTGTAGCAAAAGCAGATCCATTAGAGCACGGTTTAAGAACCTTGAAACTGTGGTCCATTCAGTGATAAAATCATTACGCAAATTTAATGGTTTTAAAGATGTCTGGGTTCTAAAAATGTAGTGAAATTGCCCTTTTCCAGCATGTGCAGCAAGTCCACAAAATACTTTATAATAAAATGTGGAAATCGAGTTGTGATGTGGCAAGTCAAAGATAAAATACAATAATTAAATATAAAACAACATAAAATCAACTGTACTGTTTGTTCTTCAGTTTTTCCAGTTTAAAAATTGAAGGGAAAAAATTCTTGGTAAACCAAATGTCAGTAAATAGATGAAAGCTAATTCTACTCTTCTTCAGGCTTCTCAGTCCTGGAAATATGTATCATTTTCCTCTAAATTCACATTTATGTACTACTTTACATTGTCCTATCATTTAAAATCTCCATAAAACACATTGTAGTTTGTTAATCCAACATAGCAGAAGTGAGAAAGTTTAAATTGTCCATGTGTTTCTGCACCTGATAACGAACAGTCTTTGATGAGCATCTCATTTAATTGCTGTAACCTATATGTTGGCTCCAGAGACTTCGCTGGATGATAATGAGGTAGTGATACTTCCTGCAGCTCTCCACCTGTTCACCTGGGTGAAACGAGGCTAAACCCTTCAGTCTGGAGGCATGCATTAATGCAGAACCGAATCCAAATCCAACCTCTGTACGACCTCCTTCCTGAGACGCCATCGGGACAAAATCCATCATAAAAACCCAAAACCGGAGGACTACAACTGCATCAAATCTTTTGTCTCGGTAATGCTTCCAAAAACACGTTGAGGTCAGACCGATGTCTGACCTTGCGTGACAAAAACAGGGAAAAGGAAGATGCTGAAGATGTAACGCTTCCTGACAGTTCCGGTTAGAGTCAAATAGCTGTGTGGTGTTTTATGCCTGTGCATGTGTTTGGTCAGGAATGATTTGGCAAATAGGAAACCCCTTAAAAAAAAAAAAAACATCAGGAGGAGAGGAGCAGCAGATAAGAGGCCCACTGCCAACAGGCTTGTCAGAGCCTGAAATGACATTGCATGGACAGCAGCACACCCAGAGGTGCAACATTTTCTGGGCTTGCTCAGTTCGCTTGTCTTAACAAGACCCTTCCACATTTCTTTCCTATTTGTGTTGTAAAATAGAGCCAAGGAGATAAAATACTCTCCAGTAAAGATTCGAGACTGGATTATGACCAAGATTAGATAAAAGGACATTTCACAACTGTTAGGTTTTACGTATTTAAACTTTTTATAGCAGAGTTATCCAAAGCTTCCCAGTAGCCTGTATTATACCCACATGATTAGCCTAGATCTGATCCCTTGGGTCAGCAGCGCTGAGATAAGTCAATGTGTGGGGCCTGCGCAGCGCTCCATCACTGCTCCACTCAACGGGCCCTTTGTGTGGCGTTTCAGCACAGCCACCACTTCTCTTAAAAAACGTTAAGTCAAATGGGGGCACATTAAAAATGAAGAAACGGTGGCATGATAGTGTCCTGAATAATAAATGTAAAGATTAGTGCTCTGCCCGGCTGTCAGAGACGAGCTCTGCTCTCTAACTTGACGAGTTAAAGAAAATGGATGAGCAGGGTGACTTTCATTACACCTGTACTTCATGAAAAATTACCCTGGAGTTGTTTGTAAGCAAAAGAAAACTTCACCACACGTTTAAGCTGATAAAAAGATTGTCAGTTGTGTGATAAATTACTATTAATATTTTATCATTAGTGGACCTCCAGCACCTTACCTGGCAGTGTTGGATGATGAATTAACGACAGGAGGACGTAGATAAATTGCTGTAAAGTCATTAGTGCTTTATAATTTCTTTACCTACAAGTTTTTCGCCTTTTCAACAGAACAAAACATTTTAACTGACCCACCGGCAGAATACATTACAGCAACTGAAGATGAATTGATTAATTTCCCTTTACTTCGATGCTGTTAAGTCTACATATTGTGTTGCCAAGATTTATCTCTACCTCTGCTGATTCAAGTACTTTAGCATGCATGTCTCAGGGTGATTGCAAATATTAGACATAGCTTTGTCATCACCAAACAGGAAATCTACATACCACATTAGATAGAAGTTACAGGGATTGGATTTATGTAAAGAAGCAGGAGGTCAGAAGCTAATGTGGCTGCCCCTGAGTCAGAGCGCTGTTAAAGGCTGAACTGATGAAAGGTTTTAGAGTGGACTGGTCGTGACTCACAATACCAGTCTGGTTTATAAGGTTGCCATCACTGCGCTCACTATTTATGACACCAGCGTGGATAAAAGTGGGAGATTTTAGAGAGTAGGAAACAAGTCTTTTTAAGGAAAATAGAAAAAGCTTCTCAGACAAACTGAGTTTGTATTTAAAGTAAATGTTTAAGGCAACAAAAGATCAGCTTGACTCAAGCTATGAAAAAGTATGTGAATGTTTTACATATGTTGGTATGGATAAATAGAAAAGCAATTTTTAAAAGATCTGTTCTTGGCAAAGGTAATGGCAAAATAAGTCTGGAAAAAAGTTCTTCAGATTTCAAGACTAAAACCTAAAAACGTCCCATTCTTTGATTTTGACATGAATCGCCTAGACTAACCTGAATATTACTGATGACAAAATGGGTCCAGACCCGTTTCTGCAGGATGAAGTGAGGTGCTGCAAAAATGGTTCAGGAGTGACTGAAGGGGCACAGAAACGGGTTTCAGACATTGAATTTTCAAGATCCTGCTCCAGTGGAGCAACACTTTGATGCAGCAGACATCAAGTTTGATCAATGGAGGCTCCAAGTCGCAGCACAAGCCTGACATGAGTTGAAAGATTTCAAAAATCGTGCAGAGAAACAAGTTGTGATGTGCAGGGTCAATATAAAGCTGGAAGATAAAAGGAGACAGGCAAGGATGCACTTATAACACAGGGAAAAAAACAAAACAAAAAGATAACCAGTCTGTTCTGCAGCAGTCACACTGCATGGCGTTTCCAGAAAACTTCTGACACTATTTGATATTGGTTGTAGTTAATCTTTAGTCTGAAGAGCGTTAAATCGAAGGTTTCAGCTCATCTGTCACACTGAACAATCAGAGCAGAGATATAAGTTTGCAGCTTCTAACAGCCGACCTGAGCGAAGAACCCGGCTTTAAAGAATCTGTAACCTGATCACACTGCAGACTTTATGAAGTCTGATCAACTTTATGCCTGATCACAGGCATAAAGTTTGTCTTTTTGATCTGATGACAAAAAGACAAACAATTCTAGACGAGTTATTCTTCTGCTATGGCTCATCAATGTTCTGTTTTGCAATGACTATTAAAAAATAAAAATAAATAAATCATGTAGCTACACAACATTAAACATAGCTACATGATAAACAAGATACTGTGATTTACTACCCATGCTGAGGATTTCTACATTTTAGTTTTTAAAAGCTATGGTAACGTTGGGCAACTGAACCGAAAAGTATTTTTGTACAACTTACCAAAAAGATAAAGATGTGGAAAACTGATGCATAGAAATGCTGACTGATGAAAATAAGAATGAATAAGTCAGCATTTAATAATTAATAGGGCCCCATAAAATGAGTCCATGCCACAGAGTACTACAGTTATTAAAACTTGCACAACTAAAAGCCAAAATATTTAACTTTAGTCATCCTGATAATATGATTCAAGATTTTTTTTTTTTTTGAACAAATACTAAAAATAGCTAAATCATGGAGAATTAATTCTACAAAGTGTATAAAATGCTTATTATTTTACAAACAGATTACAGTTTACACCTTTCTGGTCTGTACAGGCTTCCATCAGATAATGATAATGAAATTAAACAGAGAGCTCATGTAATTTACTTACATAACTATCGTCATCATTAACTACTGGAATGAAGGCAGCACAATATTAGAAAATCTCATCCTTCTCTTTCAGGGTTTTAGTGAACATATTGTTCACCTTTGGCTACTGCGTGTCATTTGTTTTGAAAGCTCTGAATAATCATCTGTTTTCATGTGATTTTATGTTCATTTTTTGAATAGTCTTACTTATTTTACCTTTGTGTGAACCTGCATGATTTTATTTGCCTGTCACTTTGCTGGTGATATACCGGAATTTCCCCAATAAGGGAAATAAAAGGTCACTTCTATTCCAGTAAAAACAGAGTAAATCAATAAACTAGTAGTAGTAGCAGTACTACCAATGCTGAGAGTTAAGTGGTAGTTCTGCTTTACGACAAATTCACAAAAAATAAAAATAAAAAAATCATATTCCACACCGATACAGCAGTATTTCTCACCCTTTAAAATAATATTCTGACAGAATTTCCAAAACTGAAATTTACTCTGAAATAAAACGGTCATTTTTTGTTAGAGCTTCAGCTTGTTGCTCGAACTAAAATTGTGACACAGTGATCTGTTAGTTTTGCCCTTTTGTACCATCCTGTTTAAAGCAACAAGTAATATTGTGGGTACAAATCCTTAGCTAAGCAGGAAAATGACATTTACATGTCTGCACACAAACTTACCTAAGGGAACGCCAGATTTAACAAACCGTCAAAGCAGCAGTTAAATAGCAAATAAAAGATCCATCTTTCAATTATCTCTAAAGAATATTTATGCCAGCGTAGCTTCATGGTTTTGAGCCCATTATGATCTACTTTCTAAATTGTAATTAATTGAGATTTAATCTAAGTACTGAAAAGAAAAAAAAAACATTTGCAGGTTAACTTTTTTATGAAAACATCTAACTTTATTAGATATTTTTATAAGACTATTTTGCCATTTTGTCATCTCTAACCAACAATTATATCACTTAAGTTATTTTGTTGCTCTTTCAGATTAAATTAGTTTTTTTCCTCCTACATACAGCTTTTTGTGGCTGTTGTTTGTGCTCTAGTTCTGCAAGTTATGATCACATCACTCTCGTCTCCTGTAAGATAGCTTTTATTTGCAATTATGGGATGCAATTTGACAATTCATGTCAAAAATATAAAGTGAACATATACAGAATATTATGTCTAATTTTTTTCTCCCATTCCTGTAGGTAAGATACCAAAGGAACGTGATGAAATTTGGATGTAGTAAATGAGATTTCTTTTCCCTCCAAATCAACAAATTACAGTTTAATAATGTAAAGTAACTGTCAGATGATCTGACACTTACAGCATGTCTAATTAGCCTGCATTTGGTGCAGCTTCCATCTGAAATTGAACATAATTTTCATCTGAATTACAGAATTCAATTACTATGTTAATTATGAATGTTATAAAGTCTGTTTTTGTTTCAAGTGAACAAACTGACCGAGCATTAAGAGGGAGATTGCAATATATATTAATATATATATGTATATTTTAGAGGATTAAAATTTAACTTATGATTTCGATAAAACAAATGCATCAAAATACAAGAATGTCAGCTTTTAAAATGCTGTCGCGGTCTTAATTTTTCGAAAACATAAATGATCTTCGGATCATCTGAATAGCATTTAATCCTCCTTGGGAACATTCTGCCAACATGCCAATCTATATTCTGTTAAGACGTGTGAACTATCTGGTACTGATATAATATCGGTGTGAGAAAACGTATCCATTAGATTAGCCAGATTTCAGGACGACGAAAAACTTAAGAGGTGAATTTTCCCAACACTTTTTCCAAACGTTAGCAAGGTAGCTAGCATCCACCTCTGATATAAATAGCAGAAAATATGATGTTCTCAGCTTGAGCTACTTCCATCCTTCACATACAAATGGCAAAGAACTGTTCGGCAATTTAAAAAAATATTAATTTTTTTGTTAACGTTGAGCTGTGACTAGTTTAAGCTTTTCGCCAGCAAAGCTAACGACATTGCTATCAGATGAAAGCCGTTGATCGCAGCGCTACCTCGGTGAAAAACAAGGCTATCCGGCTAACTGCTATGTTTAGCTCTCCAGCAACAGTCGACATCAAATTTACTTTGACGCCTTTATTTTCAAAGAATACATTCCTTCAATGCCCATAATGTCACGTATGACGCACTGGTCGTATAAATGTGAATACAAAACTTACTGGGCAGTTTCAAATTTCCAAAGCTCGTCGAGCCGCTTCCACTGGCTTGTGAAGCCCCAGTTTTTCCTGTCGAGCTTCCGCCGGCCCCCGCCGATACGGCACCGGCTGCAGCAGATCCGGGAGCTCCGGGAGGCTCAGCGAATGAGCTGGTCCTGGCCCGCCCGCTGCCGCTCATATTTGTGTGAACTAGAGCCGAGGGCACAGTTGAATGTTTAGAGCAGCAACACGGGCGGACACACTGCCATATGTGTGCGTGTTGTAATATTTGATATAAATTTTAAAAAATTACACTTACAGCGTTCAGTATAGGTTTCCCGTCTCCCCCTTTCTTCCTCTGTAGAACAGTGATGGTGGGGGGACTGGGGAGTTGACGCACAACGACGTAAAGACTGCAATGGATTATGGGAAATTGAGTTTTTAGAACGGAATAGAAGATTATCATCTACGGAAGAGGATTAGGGCCACCAGGGCCGTGCAGAGACCACTAAAGGGGCAGGTGCTCAACAAAAAAAGGGTCACATCTCACTGCATTCTAGGACAGAATATTAACAAAGCCACACAGCTTTCAGAGTTTCATAAACAATGATACATTACAAAATTGTGACATATACAATCAAAGTTAAGGAAAATCTCTATATAGAGCATACAACTATGCATATGTAAGGTATTTTATCTGCAGATCTATTTTGTTATAGAAAAGTATTGCAATATTCAAACCCGCAATTTAGCAAGATATGTAAATCAGAGCTGGACCACCAGACATATTGTCTTTACAGAATTACACTATTAAAAATACAAACAAGGGCACAATGCAACATATTAGTGTACTGTAACCTATGAAAAAAAGAGCTGCCTGTTTGCTACTGCAGTGGAGATGAAGATGGTCCATTCAGGGAAGCAGAGCTGCATCAAACTTTAATGTGGTACTGGAGAAAAAAAGAAGAAGAAAAAAACAAAACAAAACAAAACCAAAAATGTAATCGTTAATGCATGTCACCATGAGAAAAGCCTACTGAGTTTTGCTTAAAAAACATTTTGAAAAATTAAAATCACACATTTTTGACTCATGAAGTGAATTTTTTTTTTTGGCAAAACAAACTTCTTTGTGCATATCAAAAATATTTTCTTGCTATTCTAAGTTTTTGTTTGTGACTCAAAGTTTGGCTTGTGATTCTCACATGACGCTG